>NC_092212.1:22153531-22177956 GCF_043381705.1 Parasteatoda tepidariorum
AAAAAAAAAAAAAAAAATGATTCAACAGTAAATGATTGTTAAGTTAGGGTGAGTAGCCAAATTTTTCAACAAAAAATAAGCACCTTTTAAGCACTCGAAAAATATTTTTAAGCACTTTGAAAAATATCATAATTAGACAGGGTTGGCAATTGATGGTTTTATTTACAGTGGCGAAGACGATGGCACGTTACAATCGATGAAATTAACAAGAGAAATGAAATTTTCTATCACTAATAGAGAAAAAAAATTTTTTCTCTATTATGTTTAGTTGGTCCCCGTAATCGGCAAAAATTCGAGAGATTTTTCGATTCTATTACAGAGGGCGAAAATGAAGTCTGAAATTGAGAATCTCTTGTAAAATGCAGCAGGGTTGCACACGAGAGTCAAAAATCCTTACCACAGAATCCAGCTTAGTACACGCAAGTGCGGACCCGCAAGTATTTCATCAAACATGTAAAACAAATGGTACTTTCAGTCACTGCAGACCGGTTGTACGCTGAAATAGATTAGGGTTGAATTAATTGTAAAAACGTTGAATAGGACAATGTCTTTTTGCATAATTTGTGGCGAAAATCAACACGGTAAAGAAAAGTTCAAAAGCACATTTTTATTTTTGGTAGAAAAAATGAAGGCAGTGTTTTCACAGGCATTAACATTAGAAGGCAACAATAGATTTTTGAAATAAAAATGAGAAAGAAAAAAAAACGTAACTGTGGAAGTAAAAACATTCTCTCTTCTTCCTTAAAAAATCGTTTGGTTTTTGTTGTTTTCATTATCTGAATAAATCATTCCGAATAACTTCTGGAAAACAATTTCGGTTTTCCCAAATTTTTTAAAGGTGAAGTCACCAAGACCTCACCCACACTTTTGTTTAAGTTGTATATCTAAAATGTTCGCAGTGTAGTTGATGCCACTCAAATTAAGTCAAGTAGTTGAAAAGATTGACAGGTGGCAACAACAAGGGGCGTTTTCAAAACCCTTGATGTCTCTTTTTAAAAGTAGCAAAATATAAGAAAAACAGGCGAGTTCCATTCTTAAGACTAATATCGAAATCGTTTGCGAAACACCCAAATTCAGTTTGAAACTATATTACTGCATAACATCATTGGTTGCTTGAGGCATCTTCATAAAAATGATGTTCATAATGGGTCCTTAGGAGTTGAAGATTTAATTGTTATCATTATTTTATAAGAAGTAAATGCTGCAAAAATCATCTAAAAATCCGATTTGCAATCTCTCTAATGGTAAATTCCGAATTCCATTTTCAAAAAAAATCTAAAATTTTAATGGAATTTTTTTTACGCAAGTCCCTTTTTAAAACCCCTGATATGCTGTAGCATTTATATTGTGATATTCAGTTTCACGGAAAATTCTGATCATTTGGTAAAACTATATTATTGAAGAAAAGCGGTCCAAGTTGTAAAAAATAATAATTAAATCAGAATTAAATTATGCCGATCAGCCACCTATCTAATGGTGCATTCCGAATTTTATTAAAAAGGGCTAAATTTTCGAATTTTAATTGAATTTTTTCTGACCAAATTTTGAAACCATTTAATGTTAGTCCATCTTTAAAAGCAGTGAAAAGGTATTACAGGGTGCGTAGCCGAATTATTCAAAAAAATATAAGCATCTTTTAAGCACTCAAAAAACATTTTTGAGCACTTTAAAAAATATCATAATTAAGCAGGGTTGGAAAGTTTTTGACAATTAACGGTTTTATCTTGTTTTAACCGTCATGCAGAAAAACAAAACAAATACCTTTTAGCCTTGTTTTTGACAATTGTCAAAAATCATGAAATTTTGAATCATGCAAAACGAATGTTGTTTTCATACGCTACGGACTGACAATACGCCGAAATAAGATTGGGGTTGAATTAATTGTGAAAGCGTTGAATAGAACAATTTGAACTGTATCTTTTAGCATAATTCGACGCGAAAATCAACATAGTAAAGGAAAAATCTCACTTTGAAATTATGGTATTCAGTTAAACGAAAAATTCTGATCATTTGGTAAAATATTTCTATTGTAAAGCGGCCTCAATAATAAAAAATAATAATTCTAGAAGCATTCGTCTTTTCATGATTTTATTTAAACAAGCAACCGAAAACTTAATGACTAGCAAATATAGCTATTAAAATAGCATGTGATATTGGCGATCATTTAATACATAAAATATTATTTCGTTCTAAAATAGAGCAACTATGAGAGTACTGTACCACAAATACAAATATCGTATGAAATATTTGTACTAATCATTGTAAAATTTACAACAAAAATAATTATATGTATTTAAGCTTTTTGTATTGATGCATTAAAATACCATTTGTTGAAATTTATATATTGTTTTCTTCTTATAACTAAGTTATACTGCATTTGAAACAATAGCAAGTATGACTTATTTTTTCATATTTTATTCGATTTGCTTACTAGTAATTTAAACATTAGACTAATGTAAATTCGATTGTACGCATGGTATTCGAATGCTCTTTTTTTAAAAAATAAAAAAATTGGCTTCTGATGAAATCTATTATTACCTCAAATAGTCTTAACTTTATTATTTAATTTAATTAAATGTACATTAATTGCTACTTTATTTTTAAGGAAACCTGATTAAAATTAAACAGTTATCTTATCTGCATGTGCGAAAATATTCGAAAATAAATAAAACAAAAAATGAAATTTCATAGTTTTTTTTTTAAATATTCTGAATTGAAATTTAAATCGTTTTCAATTCAGCAAAACTTTATTATTTAATATTGATGTAAAATACTACGTAAAATTAGAAGTAATTGCTTACTAAAATCCTTTTTAATAACAATTTGAAAATTAGTTTCAAAAATGATAAAAGAAAAGAAAGGAAAAAAAAGGTTTAAAAAAAAAAAAAAAAAAAAAAAAGAGAAAGTAAAGGTAATAAAATAAAAGTTATAAGAAAAAAAGGTAAAAATTTTCATTACTGAAGAAAATTTTTTTTCAAACGTTGCTAGTGCTGTCCTCTGGTATGTGATATTTGAAGAATATCTTTGAAAACATAAAATGCATCTTATCAGTTGAAGATACAAATATTTAAAGAAATATTAAAAGATTTTTAAAAAAAACTTAAAAGTTAGTGATGAAGTAAATTAAAATTAATCATGTCAGTTTTTGGATCAGTATAATAATTTAAAAATTTTACATTATTACCATTAATCAAGAATAAATATTCATGTTCCTCATGCAATAAATTTTTTTTTATATACACATTTAAAAAAAAAATTAATCAAATGGATAATATAAAATATTAAATTAATAATTTATATAAGCTCATTGTTTTATAAATAGATATATAGAGATATAAAAAATGCATACAAATACCAACTTCTTTTCAATAATAAATTTTATTTCAAAAAACATTTTTACAAATTTTTGTTGAAGGTTAACAATTAAGAACCAAGTAGAACTACAATATTAAATACAATAATAAAATAAAATAATTATTTAATTCCAGAAAGGAAATCAATATTATACTAATAACAATAGAAGATAAATAATTATGAAAAAAAGAATCAAACACAATACATTTTAGACAGTACATGTTAAAAAGTTTTTCATTAAGATTTTTTGCTGAATCATGTAAATTTTAACAATATAAATACTTGTTATTTACTTTCTAAAATATTGGTGAAAATCAACAAGCTTATATTCCATATAAATGAATACAATTAATAGGATAATTGTTTTTTACCATAGTAAAAAAAAATTGATAATAATAATAATAAAAGTAATTAAAGACACACAAGAAATGAGAAACATCAATTAATTGCAATAAAAATATGTAATTAAAATAATCACTAAATTGGTACAAAATACATTTAAAAAAATTTAATGTATTTAATAAATAAAAATTGTTTTATAATATTTGATAATTATTTAATAACATTTTTAGTAATTGTTAGAATGTTTGCCAGATAATAATTTTTAAATTTAAATCCATAAAGTATATCTAGTTTTTAAAATGTAAAAGATAGTGTAAAAACATGAATGCACAAAATCATGTAATGAATAAAATGTTTATAACATTTAGATTTAGATATTAATTTTTATACAGATGTTTATCATCTAAATATTCATTTTTTTTTACCAACAACTTCTAATGAATAATCATCACTTAATTACAGGATTTTTGTTATGTTTATTTTAGTGATTTAATAAAGACATATTAGCCTTTAAAAATAGCTATGTAAAATTATTCGAAATAAGAAAATAGGCAGAATAAAGCACATTAAAATAACTTAATAAAATACTTAAAAATTTTGATGAAATTGATTTGGTATAACTACATTTTGTATTTACTGAAACATCAATTTTCTTTATTTTATTTATAAAGAGTAAAAATATACAATATATTTTTAAATAAGTTACAATTATACTGATTAATTTAATATATTTTTGGAATTTATTATTAAAATATTCTAACGTCTAATAAATAATAAAAAAGTTATACTAAAATGTATTAATACAAAATTTTAGTGATTTTTAATCTTAAAATAAGTTTTAGGATATATTTTTATGGAATATTTTAATTATCACTTTGCAATCAATAAATTATTAAATGGACAATTCTGGTATCAAGAATTAAATTGATTGATTACTGCTTTAAATTAAGAAATTGCCAAAAATTGTAAATGATATTTGAAAATTATTAATGAAATAATAAAACAGACCAATATTAAAACCATGAGAAATCATAATATCATGTGATTAATTTCATGATTTAATTTAATTACAAATAATTTATTGTACTTGAAACATCTAATATGAGCTTCTAATTCATTTAAGTTACATAGTTATCAAATATATTTTTAGTAATTTGAAAAACGATTTAAATTTTACATATGATAAAAATTATTCTAATTTTACGTAATAATAATAATAATTTCATTAAGCAATAGTGATATAACAGATATATCAACTATTAGTAACACTTCAATATAAATAAAGAACAAGATAATTAAATGACACATAAAAATATTTATCAAACAATTCAACAGATTTCTTGTAATTAACAATAAGCAATAAAGAATACATTTTTTTATTTAAGTATTAAATGAGAGTAATAATATTAAAAAATTAAGTGATTCAAGAAAGATTTTAGATTAACAATCATAAAAAAAGAAATTCCCTTAAAAACATTTTTATGTTTATATACATTAAATTTAAGTTAATTCAATGCTTATAAACAAAATTGCCCAAGTTATTGAAATACATAATGATTTACTGATAGTAGCAAATGTTCATCTTAATTCACCCAAATTTGATTCTATTGAAATAGTTTTTTAAACACATAATTTCATTAAATATAATTTGGAATCATAAAATATTTTAGATTAAAAGTTTTACAAAATTTTGCTCACAGCACGTAAAAATTTGATTTTATGTTACACGAAAATCATTGTTCATAATTCACAAAAATTGTTTTCATCAGGATCTTCATATTATTTCCTGCAGCATTAATCAGTGCAATCTAGATGATTTATATAAGAAAAAAACATTTTCATAAATATTATTATAAACTGAGTACTAGAAAAAAGTTTGTAAATAGCCGATACTTTTTAAAATTATCGATGATATTTTGAAATGTTTATCTCATAATATATATATTTATAATACAAACCATGTGTTATGATAAATGTTGAATGTTTAATATTCATACCCGTATAATATATACGAAAGTGTGAAAGCCTTTTGAGGAAAATTTGTCTGCGCGGATTTTTTTCTGCTATTGCTAAAAATGAAAAAAAAATTCATTTGTATGATTTGTATGTAGTTTTTTCTACCAATGCAAAAGCAATTTAAAATTACCTATCGCGATTCCTATTACAAAGTATTTCGTATTTTTACGATTTATATCAAATATATCATGAATAATTTAACAATATATAATGCAAAATTTAACATGAATATTTAACAATATATAATATAAAATTTATCACGAATATTTAACAACACATATAATACAAATATTCAATATTTTAATAAATATAAACAAATTAAGGGCAAAAAAGTATATAATTTTTTTTTCAACATATAAAATTAGGAAAACTTACAAGAACAAAGTAAAACAGAGAAAAAAAGCAGTATAAGACAAAATATGCTTTTTTTCTAACATTAAAAAATTTAAGAAATTATTTAGTTATGCAAAAATTTAATCTTTTATACACGGATTAAAAATAGTTTCGACTTTAAAATTAAACATATATCTTTTTTCCAGAATTTCCAGTTATCTGAAAAATTTTCCTCACATTATGAGACATTTTTTTCATTTTTCAAGAAGTCTGAAAATTTTTCCCAACTATTTTATGCTATCCAAATTGCTAGACATATATACAACGCTTTTTTAGAATGTTTAATCAATAAACAAATGGTAATAATATTATGACTACTATTACCTTTCCTATGACCCATTTCAATAAAAAATTCTGTTATCATTTTTGGATTGAATATTTTCATTCACCAATGAAGCAGCTACAGCAAGTAAATTTAAAGGATCTGCATTAAGTCCTGAAACAAAATGAAGTTATAAAATGGAGAGAAATAAATGTGAAAATAGATTTGCAAAAATTGCTCAGAAATTCATTAAAATATTCGATTAATATTAAACTTATGTGTCTTGGTATATTCAGTCTCTTTAGAAATTGAATTTAAATTATACAGTGTGTGTAGCCAAATCTTTCAACAAAAAATAAGCACCTTTTAAGTACTTTTTAAGCACTCAAAAAATACTTTTAAGCACTATTTACATTAACAAAATGCAAAAAAAAATTTCATACGTGGCGAAAATCGACATGGTAACGGAAAAAAAATCTCATTTTAGAAAAGGGGGAAAAAAACACTGTTTAAAAACATCCAATGAAAAAAGCACCTTTAAAGGCTTTTTAAAAAACGAAAATCGAAAATAAGCACCTTTAAGTACTTTTAAAAAGGCTATGCACCATGTTATGGATTAAAATTTTACTATTTTATTTTACATTTAATTACTATTGATATTAAACATTGAATTTTGACCTCTGGAATAAAATGAAGTCTCTTTAGTCTTTCTGCTCCAACTGCTAAAATAAAATAAAAAATTGAGAAATTCACTAAAAAATTAAATTGATATTACAGAATGAATTTAAACTTATTAAAGTCTCTTTAGTCAAGAAAGACTACAAGTCAAACTGTGAAGAGAAAAAGGAAAAAATCGTTAATAATTTCACTTAACTGATTGATATTGATATCAAATATGGAAATTTAAGATCTTGAACAAAATAAAGTGGAGCCAAAAACACTAAACAAGCTGTAAATAGAAAATATTGGGTTTTGGGACAAAATTAAGTATCTATAACCGAAAATACTACAAGTCAAACAGTAGAAGAAAAAACTAATCATAAATTCACTATAATATTTCCATGATTTAAATATTAAATGCATAAAAAAGAAAATAAAGTTTAGAAATTCACTAAAAACTTTTAATACATATATCATATTAATACATCTTAAATCATCTTTGGAATTAACAGAGACGTTTTTAATTAATTTTATTTTTAAATCTTGTACTAATTCGCAATAAACATCAAATTTTGATCCCTTGAAAAAAATTAAGCCCTAAGCAATATCAATCGAAATGTTAAAAAAAAAAAAAAAAAAAATCTCTTACATGGTGCGTAGGCAAATTATTCAGCTATCTTTTACGCATTGGGACTTAAGAATCTAAACACGGAAAAGAAAAGAAAAATGCTTATTTAACGTTTTGAGAGATTTCGCAACTTTAATATCATCTGCATTATTTAATTGGCATAACACCCACCCCCTGAATCATTGTGATAGCAATTCCAGTGTCTGTAAGCACGATAATTAGACTTTAATAATTTAATTTAATAATTAATTCTTAAGTAATTAGGCTTTCCTTACTTTATTTCGAACCCTACATATTAACTCATGGAAATTTCAATATATTAACGCAATTTATTAACTTGGCATTTCTTTTCCAAACTGTATTCTTTCGACAATTAGTATGAATTTAGCCGCGGTGCCTCAAGGGATAAAGGTGACGTAACGCGACCCGCGGTGCCAAAGTGACCCAGGTTGACGCCAATTCTGTTACCTTCTTGCACTGACCATAGTGCTTATTTAAAATGTCCTCAGTGGTAGGCTAATCATGCGATAGAATTCCCTAGCTGTCGTGCTAATCGTGAGAGGTTTTTATGTTTATTGCTTCCTTGTAACGCAAATGAGGGTTTGTTCCATCGATAAAGTCCCCCACGACTGCTAGTTTGTCTCAAAGCTTGATTTCCTTGTTGTCTTCTGCGTTACGTTCAAAGGTACGAGGTCACATAGTTTAACATCGATTGTCGTATAATCAGAATTGGATCGGCTGATCAACGCCGGTTATAACATAAAAACGAGTATGAATTTTAAAAGAAAAACTTACTCAGATTAGAAGTTGATAAGGGTCCAGGGCTCTGCATAAGCGGTAGTGCAGTCTTAACTTTAGCTTCAAAATCATCCTGTGACCATATAGATCGTTTTCTGTCCATTTGTTCAAGAGAATTGTATTTCAGAGCATTACATCCTGTAAAAAACAATAAGCCATAACAAATCAGAGAAATATTAGTAAAGACCTTTACAGACGTTTTGCAAATATTCTTCACAAAATTTTATAAATTTCTGAATATAAGATCTCGTTTTTGAGTGCAAAATCAAAATAACTAGAAATCTGTTTTTCTGAAAGATCCCTTTTTGTGAAAAATCTATTCATAATCGTTTGAATCTAAAATTAGCGTCGAATCGGGGTTTTCTTCCATGATTCTGTTTTTACATAAGTTTAGAAAAAAGAGAAATAACCATATCTTACAAAGAATCATAAACTTAAGAACAATAAATACTAGTTGGTAGGGCGTTGGGCTAATGTCCAATAGGTAGTGAGTTTGATCCCCACTGGCCGAAGACACCCCGTGTAGTAAATGGTAACTGGTGTACGTTAAATCTATCGTGTCACGAAGTCCTCTATGTTTCCACAACAAATCATACCTCTGGGGGTACTGAATTGGAGATTGATCGCTCTTTGGTACAGGTCAAAACTACGATTTGAGGCGGAATGAATGGGTCTGCTTCATAAACGGGCGGTGACGTGTGTGTGGCAGAAATCATATTCTTGGCCAGAGATGGCACCAAGGGAAAACAAGAATAGCACTGTCTGCCTTAAGTACGCTTAATTTCACCAAGCAGGCTGCTGAATTGGCAAAGTTGCATTAGAAACAACAATAACAATGAACGTTATAATTACGTTACTTTTTTAAATTACTGAATTTTATTAAGGGTCCATTTGACGAAATGAAAATACCGTGTAAAGTATATTACTCCGATTTTGAGACTTAATAGTAATTTTTTCTAATTCTTAATTAATGAAAATTAAATTAAGTTTCTTGAGACATTTTTACCCCCTTAAACACTTAAAGACATTTACGCCCTTTCATCAAACAAAAGTTAAATTCGATAAATCATAATTTTTATAATAAAATTTGTGAAGGTTAATTCATTACTACGATTACAAATTTGGAGAGAAAGTAGGGCATATCAAAAAGGTTAAGAATTGCACAGCAACCCTAGGCTGAAAATGTTATCATACACCGCAAATGGAGCTTTTATTTTTGGACTGGCTCCTCGTGCGCATTCGAACATGTACTTTTATTTTACTAAATTATCCAAATTTTTAGGTGATTTTATTTTCTAGTTACTATCGTCAAAAATTGTATTTAAAGAAGCACATAAATAGCTTTTCTATCCTTATTTTAATACTTGGCGACGTGACAAGTTAATCGCCAAATCAAATAATGATATAATTAAATATCTGTTTTTGGGATTTTTTTGAATGCTAGCAAAAATGCTTTACTCTTTTCTCCAAGTTTGTAACTGACTTACTTAATCATTCTCTACAGATTATAATAGTACGGAGGAAACATTAAATATTCTGGGACAAAAACGTTGCAATTAATAATGGAGAAGACGCATTTACGTTTAATGGAGAAGAAAACCACGAAAAACCTCCCACGATTAGCCCGATGACTAGGAGATTCCAACCCTCAAACTTCTGTCTACTACTGAGGAGTTTTAGGTCACTACTGTGGTTGATTGAGCCGGAAGCAAAATTCGTATCGACCGACTAACGCTGAGATTTGAACCTGGGTCACTTCATTCCAAACTTAGAATTACTATTTCTAACATTTGTAAAATCTTATTCAGTACCTCACTTACAAACGTGAAAGAAAGGTTGCGTACGTCATACGAATTCTGAATTTCATAGCTACCCATGATCAGATATGTTATACTACGCCGCTAGGGGCGCATCGCTTTGGCTGTCCAAGAAAATTTGTTTCTGGTCATATTTGATAGCAATTTTTTATAATAATTAGTGAAAAGCATAAAATTACGACAGTGTCAACAGTAAAATACTGGTTAAAATGCGCACGAACAACCTCACTTACAAACTTGAAAGAGAGGTTGGGTACGTCATAAGAATTGAGAACTTAATAGCTTCCCATGATCAGATATGTTATCCTACGCCACTAGGGGCGCATCGCCTTTATAACTGGCTGTCCAAGAAAAAAAATTTCTGGTCATATTTGATATTAATTTTTTTTATAATAATTACTGAATAACATAAAATTACGACAATGTCAACAGTAAAATACTGGTTAAAATGCGTACGATAAATGCGTCTAGCGGCGTATGACCTTTCCGACTATGGGTTGCTATGCAACTCTCGATTCGCAACCCTCCCTCAGTTGGCCTCACGGCAAGGGGACTTAAACCTATGACCCGACTTCCAGTAAGGATATTTTACATTAGCACTGTGGTCGGTGCAAGCCAGGTGCAGAATTCGTATCGATCAGTAAAAGCTGGGTTTCGAATCTGGGACAGCTGATTTGGAGGCAAGCGCTCTATCCCCTGCGCCACCGCGACTCTGTAAAGGAGTTTGTATGTAACGTAAGTTAAACATCTTTGCTTACCACTATCGATGAATCCTAATTTCGTCAGAACAAATAAAGCAGAGCAACACTGAGCTTCGCTTGGTGAAAAGAAATATCCAGGAGGTGTAAATTGCTTCTCCACATATGGTATATTTGGTATATACACCTTTTAAAACAAGAACAAATATAAATAATAACAATGTAATAGAAGATGTGGGTGAATAAATGATCCAAGTGACATCACCGTGACTTTGAGTTAATTTGCATTAAAATATGTATGATTACAGAGAATGAAAACTAAGCATAGTCATTATTTCTTGATCGCTATTTTCCAATATGCGAAATCTATAAATCATTTATTTAACACGTTTCCGTCACTTTCTTGGTCAGGGGTCTGTCTAGACATTTTGTGAAAGGTGCTGATTTTGTAAAATTGTGAAAAAACTATTCACAATTTGTGAATATAATATAAGCGTTAAGTCACATTCTTTCAACCAAGGTTCTGCTTTTGTGAATTTGTGCAAATAGGGTCCTGTTATTGCAAAGATTGCTAAAAAAAACCTTTTCAAATTGTAAATAGATACGAGATTCTGCTCAATAATTTCTGTTACTAAATTACAGATGCAACATACAAATATTTGGTATTTAGCCTATACTGATCAACACAGAATATTCATTTCGGACGAATAATGGAAACAAAAACATACATTTTTAATAATATTTTAATTGACATATTTTAAATAACGCAAGTTAGTAATGTAACACTTTTAATCTGTTACGCATTAAGTAAACGTAAACAATTCGAAAATTTATAATATTTTATTCAAAAAATTGCCAGAAATTGATTTTTATTTACATAATATTCTATTAATTAATTTTCTGAATAAATATAAATTGATCAATCATTAATTCACAAAACAAACTATGATTTAATATTAATAAGAACGCGTTTACGATGTTTGTAAAAGTAGAAATATTTTCTTAGAATACTACATTTGGAATTTAAACTTAGGGAAACTTAGTGTGTCTCAAACCACCTTTCTCTCCCCCCCCCCCGGGGGAGGGTTTCTCCCATTAACAAAACAATAATGAAGATAAACAAATTTGTGAAGGGTCCGATAAAAAGATAATTTATTTCGTGAAAGGTCCGTTTTTAAGAAAAGATATTTTGTGAAGGGTTCTTCCCAAATTTCTTCTAAACAGACCCCTGTTGGCGTTTTAATTTGCTGCTAAAAGACAGGTTGTTTTTAATGTAATTCGTCAGCTGCTTCTTGTCAAGTGCACTTGAATCGTTCTTTCACTCAGGGAGTGTCACTTAGATCCGTCATCTATTGAGGTCCACGAAACTAAGAGATTTTGCAAATAAAGGGATGTTGTATAGTCTAGTAAAGAAAACTAAAATAAGGACTTTCATGATAAATCTTTATTATTTCAAAAAATGTCACTTTAAACAACTGAGCTCGTTAATTCTTATATCATATTTCAAATATCTATAAACAGTAGTAGAGAAGAAAAAAACTCAAGCGTAGCAGAAAAAAATATACTTTAGTTCTTTAAGTTAGCCATCTAGGAAAATGAATCTATAGTGCCAGTTTAGGAAAATGAATCTATTATATCAGTTTGAAAATTTCACGTAATCCGGAGGTCATAATAGAACATCGAAATAACAGAAAGCTTACTACTTCTAATTATTATCGAACATGCAATATTTGTTGGGTGTATTTTCAGAATCCTAGTGAAAAAATAAACACAAGGGTCGTAAAATAATACAGGGTGCGTAGCCGAATTATTCAATAAGAAATAAGCACTTTCAGGTTGCGTAGCCAAATTATTCAACAAAAAATAAGCACTTTCAGGGTGCGTAACTAAATTATTCAACAAAAAATAAGCACCTTTTGAGCACTTTTCAAGCACTCAAAAAATATTTTTAAGCACTTCAAAAAAATCTAATTAGGCAGAGTTGGAAATTTTTTGACAATCGATGGCTTTATTTTGTTTTAACCGTCATGCAAAAAAAAAAAAATCTTTTGGCATTGTTTTTGACAATTGTCAAAAATCATGAAATTTTGAATCATGTAAAACGAATGGCGTTTTCATACGCTGCGGACTGACTATACGCCGAAATAACATAGTTATAGACAAACTTTCTTACACATCTCTAAAGTAAACAACAATTGAATATTTTTTAAATGAAAGTGCAAAAAGTGTCTATAGAATAAATATGGAATAGTATATAAGGTACGTAAAGAGCATTTTTCTTTATTCTATTATCGATAACATGCGATTTTCGATAATTCGAATTTTCGGTATCTCGAATTTTTTCACCTCTCCCATCAAGTTCGAGATATCGAGGTTTGACTGTAAAAGAAAAATCGCATTTGAAAAAGGGAAAATTAAGCACTTTTTAAAAACACCTAATGAAAAAAAAAGCACCTTTAAGGGCTTTTAAAAAAACGAAAATAAGCACCTTTAAGCACTTTTTAAAAACGCTACGCACCCTGGAATATTTAAGGTTGTTTTTCGAAGGCTCCGTCGTAATATGAAATGGCTTTTTCGCGCGAATAATATGCTATTTTTATTATGCTATTTTTATAACTACTGTGAGTTTGCAACTCTTATTAATGAGACTGTCAGGTCAAGTTTAGCCTATCTAAGGCCAGCTCTGTCAACGCTTATTTTGAAAGTGACGCAAAACGTCAATATAGAGGAAAGGGATATTAATGGTCTTTCCTTAAGGTTATTTTCGACTAAGTCTACGGAAAAAAGTGGTCATAAATAGGGTGGTCGCTACACAGAGGTGGTCTTTCTTGGAGGTTTCACTTCACTACTAAGCAAGAGTCTCAAAACACAATGATCAGGTGTGAGCCAAACGGATTCAAAATACACCGGAAAAAGTAACCCGGAAGTATAGGCAATAAAGAGCTTGCAGTACACCCTAGTGTAGAAAACACCATCTATAAACGAAAAAATATATCGTTCGTCCTGTATTTTTGCAGTCAATCCTAATTCTATAAGAAAACGAATGCTAATTTATGGTATTAATTGGTTATTTTGTGCCAATTCAAAACAACATTGTAAAATTATTTAGGAGTAATTTGTATACATATAAAAATCAACAACAGTTTTATTTTATTTGAAAATGCAATTAGAATTCAATTAAATAAAAAAAAATTCGAATTAGTATTATTAATAATTTAACTAGTTCAAAACAGAAAGAGAAGCCTTCAACAACGGTTTTAAGGACAAAGAAATTGTACTTTGAAAATAGTACTTATTGATAAAAATAAGAATATTATATTTTGTCTAAAGTAAGAACTCCCCTAACCATTAGTCTGGACTTAGCGGTGCCCAGTAACTTTTTTTTTTTTCTTTCCTCCAAGTCCTGGGCATGTACCTAGGTTATGAAATACCCTTAACCATATAGCCCAAGACTTGGCCACTAATCCAGCTCCACTCCAGCCTATATAACATGATATTTAATTTTTTTTTTTTTTTTTACTGAAAGTGTGGAATTTAAAAAGAAATAAGACGAACAAAAAAATATACATGTGAAATAGGAAATTATTGAAAAGAAATGAATCAAATAAATTAATAAGAAGGAAAGAAAAAAAAATAGCGTTAAAAAAAAAAACTAATAGAGATGAAAGTATTACTAGATATAGAGAAATCTTAATAAACAAATGTATATATATCTTTTTAGTAGGGATGTGTATAGACTTGATTGGATTGACGTAGCTCTTTTAGTTCGTGCAAGTAAGTTGTAACTATTTTAACTAGTAAGTACAGTAAACAGTAACTATTTTAAGTAGGGATGTCACTGTTTAGGGCAGCTTTTGGCTCGGATAAACGAGAGGGTGATTTAGGTTTGAAACCACTAGATGGCGCCACGAGATATCAACAAAACTTAAGAATTGAATAAAAAAGAATCTTTCTTCTGTTTAGCTCGGAGTAGAATGTTTTAGAAAGGAACGAAGCTTTTTTTGACGATGCGATTTACTATTATTTCTTTACACTTCATTTTATGTTTATGTTGAGGCATAATTATGTGTTCAAATAAATTTGTTTTATGCCAAGAAAAGTTTAGTGTGAAAATTATTTCACGTTATGGAAATTAAAAGAAAAAAGAACTTGCAAGTTTTACTGGATAGGTATCTTTTTTTCCCGATCTATTGTGTTAGCCCTAGAGTGAATAGAAGCTACCCTATCTGAAATGCGCTATTCTTGTTCCCATAGCAACAGACGGCCTCAGACTTTGTGGCGAGGGGAGTTCTAACCCTAGACAAACTATACTTACTTTCACACTGTGTGTGGCAAATGGATTACTCACAGAAGCTTCGGTAACATGATGATTGTAAACTGGCATTCCCCAGCCGTTAGATAAACAGATATCTGACAACATCTAAATAATAATGAGTAACAGCAACCATAATTATTATTCATATTTCTTTTGCAGAATTAATACTTTTTATTTCGGAATTTGCAGCAATTAGAAATAAGAGCAGTAAATGTTTCTTTTTTTTTTTTAGTTACCTCATTAAAATGCTTCAACCCTTCGCCATTTTGGAATTTATGGTAAATTTTTAATTTACGTTTTCTTGAACTTTTAAAGATGCATTATTAATAGACAGCACATGCTATTTTTTGTACTTAAACTTTTGATGATGCATTATTAATCGACAGCACATATTTCGTGTACTTAAACTGATGCATTATTAATAGACAGCACATGATATTTTCTGTACTTAAACTTTTAATGATGCATTAATAGACAGCACATGATATTTTTTGTACTTAAACTTTTAATGATGCATTATTAATAAACAGCACATGATATTTTTTGTACTTAAACTTTTAATGATGCATTATTAATAGACAGCACAAACACCTTTTTCAACAGGTAGAAAATAAGGAGGTTAGACGAGGAGAAATAACGTTATATAAATTTCAGAACTTCAATAAAATTTCTTCAAAGCTTAAAAGAAACAAATTAAAGCGATTTGTGGCTTTGGGTAATTTAAAACTAACGTTCCTCAATTTATTTTAAAACCTAATTTTATTGTAGTTTACCGATTTGGATAATCCTGAAAAATTCCTTTTATGTTAATTGCATAAAAACAAAGATAATTATTCAAAATCTAATAGGCAACTGCATACCTCTCAAAATCTGTTAATTGCAGAATTGTTTTGGTATAATTTTGCAAGAAAAAATGAATAGAGAATTTAAAATACCGCATGCTTTCTATCTCTAATTTTTATTGGGTTGTGACAGGGAGCATAGCTAAATCTCTCAACAAAAAATAAGCACCTTTAAAATACTTCTTAAGCACTCAAAAAAATATTTAAGCACTATGTACATTAAGAAAATGCAAAATAATTTTTACATGATCATGATGAAATAACGAGTTTCTGACCAAGAACTCTTTTCTTGATTATATTAGCCACCATGAAAAGATCGACAGATTTTTCGATTTCAGAGGGTGGAAAATGAAGCCTAAAATTGAGAATATTTTGCAAAATGCAGCAGAGGTGCACATGAGAATGCAAGAATCTCACCGAACTGAGCTCAGTATACGCACATGCGGACCCGCAAGTATTTCATTGAACATGTAAAATGATTGGGACACGTACTTTCACATGTACGGACCGACAGTAAGCCGAAATAGATTGATTGTGGTTGAATGAATTGTTAAAACGTTGAATAGAACAATGTGAAAAGCACGCTTTTGCATAATACGTGGCGAAACTCGACATTGTAAAGAAAAGAACTCATTTTCGAAAAGGGAAAATTAAACACTTAAAAACACACTCCCCCTCCCCCAAAAAAAGCGCCTTTAAAGGTTTTTAAAAAACGAAAATAAGCACCTTTAAGCACTTTTTAAAAACGCTATGCTCCATGTGTGACCTTGTGTTCAGCGTGCGAAAAATAGTGTCAAATAGAGTAAATATCCATCAGTTTATTTGTGAAAATTAAATTAAGAAGATTAAAAAAATATTTTGACAGTTGAAATCGGAGAAAAAGGATTATTAAAAACCAAGAATTTCATCTTTTAAATATGCTTATTGAATTAAGCAGGATTTAGTGTGTCTGTATTTCCAATTAAAGCTTTAAAACTGAATAAGTAACAGATTCCAAAACACATAATTGCAGAGATGAAAACCTGGTAACAATAATTTCCAGTTTTTTTTCCCCTCAATTTAGTTGTTATTTTCTTATACATGGAGATTAAAATAACTAGCAGCACTAAAACAAAAAATAAATCATTTTACGCGATTTCATAATTTATTGACAGTTACGAGTTCATTTTCATAAAAGTATAGAAATTAGCTAACATCTGTTTTCTTTTCTTCCTCCCCCCCCTCAATGATAGCTGGTCGAGTAATTTAAACTGGTCGTTTTATGGCTTTACAAAAATCACTCAACTCTGACGTATACCTTATAAAGATATGAAATTCCCCAAATATTGTTTTCCAACTACAGCACTCATTAGAAGACAGTACAGAATCTGTATTGGTACATGAGTTACCTCTCCAAAATATCAAATTTTAATTACTGGAATAATAATGCACAGAATGTATTTATTCAAATGTAAGCCACAAAATAAAATCCCAATGGACTTGTTTTTTTTCCTTCTTTTTTTTCAAATTAACATTTACATAATAGATTACTGTTACTTCACTGTTACTGACACTGTTACTTCTCTGGTTTTCTTTACTCATAAGAGTAATGAGAAGTCTTAAATAGCGACACAAGAATAATTTTGGGAATTATAGACTAGTAGGTTCCAAAAGATGGAGCCATTAAATAAAACTGTTTGACAAATATAAAACTAAGAAGCGCCCATAGATGGCGCCATAAAAATACTTTCAAATTATTTTTTTTATTCTCAAACTAAGCTTTCGTTAACTAAAATTAGAATTTTTCTTATGAAAGTTTACCCGTGTTAAGTCAAATAAAGAAGATATATTCGAGCATTTTTAGCTAGAAATTATTGAAAAAAAGTGTTTTTAAGAAATTTCTAAGAAATATGACGTGCTGCCATCTATTATGTGCTGCCATAATGAATCAAACTCTCTTTAAAAATTTATAATGCACTTGAAATAAATTTGCATTCAAATATGCAGAAATTAAAAGAACAATTACACAAAAAAAAAATATTAACTAAATATTAAACTTACTTAAAACAAAACAAATAGTAAAATCATTTTTCTTTTTAGGTATATGATTTATATTTTAATAGCATATTTTAAAAAAATTAGTAATATCATTTATTTAATATCCAATGCATACTTTTGTTTGAAATATTAATGTATGAACAATAATTTTGTCACTAAAACAATATTTATTGGAGTGTTTGAGAACAACATATTTTTTTAAAATTAGAAACGATTTATTTTTACACAAATTATTAATTAGTTTTTTTTATTACAATCGAAATTCACAATATAAGATCAAAAAAATGAATGAGGAAATTCGTAATGAAAAAATATTGTTTACGATTCATTTAAAAAACAGAAGAAATTAAATTTATAAACAATATTTATTATATGAAATTAAAGGGCCTATGTATGCAACATTAATTAATAAAAAAAGGAGTTATAAAATATGGGAGTACATAAGAAAGATAATTTAAGTATGAAATTCGTAACGTATTGTTTGCTATTTCTTTAAAAAATTATGAAATTAAATTAATAAAAAATATTTATCACATGAAATTAAAGTGCCCGACTATAAAAGTTAAATAATAAAAAAAAATAATCTAGTTTGACTGTAATAAAATACAGGAATTTATTCTGATAAGTCTTAATACACCAAATGTCTGAACGAATTTAAGATTAAAGAATACATTTTGGAACTAGTTGTTAAAACATAAGCATAAGGCTAAAGCTTATTGATGTATTCAGAAACATAGAGTTTTCTTTGCAGCGCGATAAAAATACTCTTTAAAATAACTCTCCAGATAAATTGTTAATCAGTACCATCGTACTTGCAATAATATCGCAAGTATTAACGATATTATCGTGTGAATAAATTTATTCTATTTAGGTAATGGAAATATCGGCAAATATAAAAATTATATTAGTCAATTGAAAACATCGATATTTCCTGACAATACAGCGTGATATTAAAATCTTGAATTATAAGAGTGTATCAACTTATTCTAATTTAAATTTTAGAAATGAGAATTTAAATTAATTCAAATAAATAAAACTTTTAAAATAATCAATTAAAAAATAAAGTGGATTTTAAAGAAATTAAAAAAAGACTGTGTCCGACTGTATTGGATGGGCTGCCAACCATTCTCTATTCACAAGCGCTATCCCATTACTGCACGGTGCGGGAGCTTTTGCCTGCTCCGTTTCCGACCTGGGCCGGTTCGCTCCGCCTTAGACGACCTGGTAATTCCGGACTCCTCCGGTTCCACCATATCGACATCGTGCTTAATGCGGACGCCTGATCAACATAGGCGAGCGGAGGACAGAACTCCCAACCTCAAGCCGTCCAACAGCCTAGACCTCCAAGTAGCTGGATTACAAGACCACGCCACCGGTCCCGGTCGACAGTTGAACATTTCGGAAGCTTTAAAAGCTTTCCATCTGAATTTTTGTTCAAGTACTGCCATCTGCTGGGTAGAAATGGAGTTATTATTATGAAACTAAAATTATATATCTAGAAATTATTACATATAGTAGTGTTCGTGTGCTTCTGGTTTCTTTTCTTTTTTTTTTGAAATACTGATAGGATCTCATTTTTCGACAAAATTCAATTTTTATTGGAAACTTATAAGTCATATTTAATTTTTTTTAGCTTATTACTTAAAGTACAATTTTGATAGACTAACTAATAAAACTTATTTTTTACATCTTTACCTAATTTCAAAAATTATAATTAATAAGGTTAAAATATATACCTCAAGCAATGAAATAAATATAATAATAATAAGGAAGTATAGGCTAGATATAAAAAAAATTTAATAATGAATACAATTTAAAATAATACTCATCTTGAGACTTAATAGTCATTAATTTTACAACATTAGCTTGGTTTATAAAAACAGTATTTTTTTAAATAATTTTAGGGGAAGGGGAGGAATGCATTCGTCATCTCGCGAAATATGATAAAATCCTAAATTCTGGATATGAAAAAATCCTAAATCCTGAAAAGTACGTCAAAATGATTTTTTTTTTTGTGAACAAATCTTGTTTTCTTTTATAATAAAAAAATAAGCTTGATGTAAAATTTAAAAACTAAAATGATTGCTAAAATAGGGAAATTTAATTTTAATTTTATCTTCATAGATAACCACTTTCTAATGATAGATATAGTATAACCACCTGCACTCGGCAGGCAGTGAACGTAGTACCCCCCGCCCCAAATTTCAATTTAAAAAAAAAACAAAAAAAAAACAATGCAAGTAGTACAAAAACCCATGAAAGAGTCCGTACTGAAATCAATACAAATAACGGAAAAGCTCCAGTTCTGGACATTCTATATTATATTTTTTAACAGATTAATTTAAATCATCTATCAAAATAATAATAAAGTTACAATAACGATTTCAATATTAATTGATTAGTTAAATTAATGATAGTTTTATTATTGTTGTTAATTGTTAATAGTTATTTTTCTTCAACAAACCTGCACAGGATTACTGGTTAACGGGCGAGTTTGTTGAGCTGGAAATTGAAAATCGAACGGTCCAGTGTTCCTAAAAAAAGTAAAATAATATTTCGGTTCAGGAAAAAAATTTATGTATTTAAATTATATCAACAAATGAAAACAAATTCAAAACCGTATTTTAAAAAGAATACATTTTTTTTCCTATTAATTTTGCTTCCAAAATATTTTTAAAAGTGAAAAAAATCTTATTCTGATTATAAGTTGTAAAAAAATTATAACAGAAAATTCTGTTTTTTAAGAGATTAATTGAAATTCGATTTTAACGGAAAAACAGCCAGAATTAACCTGAGCCAAATAACCAATAATTAGCGAACTTTAAAAAATGAAAATAATCGAGATGTGATTCAAATCGCATTAATACAAATCATCATATGTAATTCATTGACATCTTTAAAAATCACCAACAATTCGATTAATAATTCTCATAGAATTAAAGTTCGCTATAATAAGAAGAACAATCACAATATTAGTTTAATAAAAAAAGAAAACAATTTTTCTTTGACAGAAATGTAAAAAGATTGATTTTAAAATTAAAAGCGTTAATTAAATAAAATTTATAAAAAATTTTTTTTAAAAAAAACGGCATTAATTCCGTTATATTGTGAGAACTACGAGTCCTAGAACATAGGACATTCAACCTTCAGTCCTCTTTTTTTATTACAAAAAGTGAATTCCTATTTTTAAAAAAATAAAAATCTCTAATTTATATTTTCAGTCTTCTGCACTCTTACCTAATACCTCCTCAAAAGTGACAGCAATCTCAACTGACATCATCATAATTCTTTAAAATTTACCCTCGCATAGTGTGTTTCTTGCAAAAGAATTTTTCAATTTTTGTTTGATTTCTTTTTGTTTTTCACATTTTATTTATTTTTTCTGTTTAAAGATTAGTTTATTTTTGCCTATTAAAATCTATAGCCCACCCTTTTTTTTATTATCGAAAATTAAGTGTCCCAGAGGACGAAGTTATGGCGGCCTCTGGGACGCGAAATAACTGTTTTTTTTTTTTTTTTTTTTCCGCGTCTCCTCAACGATTTCTGGCGTAATTCTCGCGCTGCAGCACGTAAGCGAGAGAGAACTAAGTAAGTTTCAGAGCTTAATTAATAATTTTATTAATTTCAGGGTAATATTTTTTGAACTTTTCCTACCTGGTATCATTCGCATTATTTCTATCATACGCTGTTGTTGTTCGCTTATTAAATGGATAAAGCTTGGCCCAAGTAACTTCTACAATCCATCCATTCCACACAAGACCTAAAAAATAATAAAATAAAAATGAAAATTTTATACAAGAATTTATAGTCGACAATTAAGAAAAGGTTTTTACTTCAACTAGTTTTTTTTTAAACATTTGTATTGTTTAATTATGCTTTTGTAATGAAACCTTAAAGGCATATTTTTTGGTACATTATAAAAAATTGTAAGTAAAAATATACGGGGGCAATAAAGTTTGAAATTAATATCAGGGGGCTGTCCAGACATTTTGTGAAAGGTCCGTTTTTGTAAAATTGTGAAAAACTTACTCGTAATTTGTGAATATAAAATAAACGCTAAGTCACATTCTTTCAACCAGGGTCCTGCTTTTGTGAATTTGTGTAAATAGGGTCCTGTTATTGCGAAAAGCTTTTTCAAGTAGTTTTTAATTTGCAAGGATAATCAAGATTATGCTCAACGCTGCAAAATTAATCATTTCGGACGAATAAAGGAAGAAGCGTCTGCGAAGACAAAACTTAGTTCGTTTACATCTGTCTTTCTCTCCCCCCCCCCTGGGAAGGGTTTATTCGATTAACAAAACAATAATTAAAATAAACAAATTTGTAAAGGGTCCGATTAAAAGATAAATTATTTTGTGAAGGGTCCGTTTTTAAGTTAAAATATTTTGTGAAGGGTCCGTTTTTATGAAAAGATATATTGCGAAGGGTCCGTTAACGTACCCAAATTTCTTCTAAACAGACCCCTGGTGCCCGTGATGTGTATTTTTTACCCTTATATTCCCGGCCAAGAATAGAAATATTTAGCGATATCGTCGTAAGAGGTTTTAGATGTCCGACGCACCCCCCCCCGACCGTTAAAAAGTACAAAAGTTCGACCGTTGAAAATTTTAAAAAATCATTATATAAAAATAGATCTCTTCGTTTCTCAAGAGGGAGATTGCAACGCATTATTTTGTTGTTGTTGTTGTTGATATAGGCATATTTGTTTAGCTTTAAAAATACTCAGTAATAAATCAAGTTTTTGTTTCAAATATTTGTGGTAAACATTCTTTGACTACAAACGTATTATTTATTTATTTTATTGATATAGACATATTTGTTTAGCTTTAAAAATACTCAGTAATAAATCAAGTTTTTGTTTCAAATACTTGTGTTAATCATTCTTTGACTATAAACGTATTATTTATTTATTTTGTTGATATAGGCATCTTTGTTTAGCTTTAAAAATACTCACTAATAAATCAAGTTTTTGTTTCAAATATTTGTAGTAATAATTTTTTGACAACAAACGTATTATTTATTTATTTTGTTGATATCGGCATATATGTTTAGCTTTTAAAATATTCAGTAATAAATCAAGTTTTTGTTTCATATATTTTCAGTAATCATTCTATGACTGCAAACGCTAATGTACTAGGAATTTACAAAACTACTACAATCAATGCCTCCATAAAACTTGGAAACCTTGCTTCTTCTATAAAACTGGTACCGTGACCAGCATGCGAACCAGGGTTATTGTGAACACAACGCAATGTACTAACCACAGCTATTATTTAATATGAAAATTAATTAACTGGAGTTGACGCCAGTAGACTTACCGTTTACTTTTGCTAAAACACATTCGGCATCCCTACGAATGAAATAATGAATGAAGGCGGAATTTTTTATCCTTCTGATTCGTTCAATACCAAAGACACCATTTGCCGAAAATATTTCAAACAAAACTTCATTTTTAACCTTAGCAGGGATGCTTTTAACATACAGAATCTGAAAGCAAAACACAATTATCAGACATACAGTATTAATAAGTTTCACATTATTAATGCAGAAAAAACATAAGTTTATAGAAGTATTTCAGTTCACGTGATCTACCCATATATTTTATCCCAGAAGCCATCCCTTCTAAATTTTTTTTTCGACGTCAGAACGTAGCCTTAAAGAAAAATTAAACGGACTTTTCACAAAATACTTTACCTTAAAAACCAGGGTTGGCAGGTTTTTGACATGTGACAGTTTTTGACGGTTTAAACCATGGTTTAAACCGTCACGTCAAAAACCTCACTGTCAAAAATGTCGAAAATGTCAAAAACCTATATTCATATGTGAAATTTAATTAATACATAAAATTTATATATTTTTTATAAAGGATAGTGTTTCTAAATATGTTCTAGAAAAAATAAATTTAAAATTTTGAAGAAACACTTATATTTTGAATAGTAACCAAAATCTTGTACTTTTGAAAGCTCACATCTTTTGCAATATTATGCATTCATTTTCATGTGTTATTGAAAATCTGCAGTGATATTATTAAGAAATTTATTTATAACCAAATTTAGTGTATAGTATAGATTATACTAAAAATTAGACATTTTTAAAGATAAACATTAGCAGTTTTGTACATTAGACATCTTTTTAACATAAGACAATACAAATTTAGGTGCTTTCTGTTAAATACACAGAGTAGTTAGTGTCGATTTACAGTATATTCAGCCTATTCATTTACTATGCTGAAAATTTAGTTTATCCAAATACTTGTGAATTTC
>NC_092212.1:22178769-22187328 GCF_043381705.1 Parasteatoda tepidariorum
AAAAAAAAAAAAAAAAAAAAAAAAAAAAAAAAAAAAAAAAAAAAAAAAAAAAAAAAAACCATTTGGCAGTGTTTGTGACAATTGTCAAAAATCATGAAATTTTGAATGTAAAACGAATGTTGTTTTGAAACGCTACGGACTGACAATATGCCGAAATAGATTGTGGTTGAATGAATTGTGAAAATGTTGAATGGAACACTGCGAAAAGCTTGCTTTTTTTCTGAAGGACGATCCAGCCTTTTTTACAGGGTTCTTAGCGTTTTTAAAAAGTGCTTAAAGTTGCTTATTTTCGATTTTCGTTTTTTAAAAGCCCCCGCATAAAAACGGGGTATTTTTATGCGGGGGAATCAATAATTTTTTTTCATTGGGTGTTTTTAAAAATTGCTTAATTTTCCCTAAAGGGAAAATTAAGCACTTTTTGGGAAAATTAAGCACTTTTTAAAAAAACCCAATGAAAAAAGCACCTTGGCTTTTAAAAAACGAAAATCGAAAATAAGCAACTTTAAGCACTTTTTAAAAACGCTAAGAACCCTGTAAAAAAGGCTGGATCGTCCTTCAGAAAAATATTTAATTATCTCTTTCATTAATTTTAAACAAACGTTAGGTTCAATTGTTAAATATTAAAAAAAAGTAAAATTTATAAGGCATAAACAATTACAGCGATCTGCTACTTTTGTTCGATGCTTTTGCTTTGTGATTGTGAACTCAAAAATTAACTTTTAATCAATTAGCATTGGACAGACTCCGGCTGCTCTAAGTAACTCAAAAATCTTGGGATCAGATCTTAATCATAACTTAGATCTTAATCAGATCAGATCGTAACCACAAAATCTTAACAACAGGACCCCATTTAAATAAATTTAGAAAATTAAAAGTAACTTTGTTACACTAAAAAAAAAAAAAAAAAAAAACTAGATCGTAACTGAAATAAGTAGATGATAAATAATTAGCAGTAACAAAAAATTGTAACTGACCGACAATGGTCCAAATTGTAATTAACTACCACTGGGCAATAAAGAATATTTATTTATTAGACAATAAACAAAGAATAATTATTTATTAGACATTAAACAAGTGAAAATTTCTTTTAGCTCTAATTTAAAATGGTTCTAATAAAAAATCTCGATTTCATAAAACAAATAATCTTTAGATAAAAAATAAAATAATAAAACTTAAAACAATAATAAATCCATTAATTTATAATGGAGCTAAAATAAATATTATGATCCAACCGAATTCATAACTACAAAGACACTAGTATAAAAAACAATTTCCGCAACTACAAGGGTACTAACTAATACTAATAAAAAAGTTCCATAGCTACAGGTAGCAAAAGGCTAATATCAACAAAAAAAAAATTACATTTATAAATTTCTTGAATTAACTTCTAAATAAATTTATTGAATTAACTGCTTACACTAACAAAAATATACAGCTACTAAGTGGCTAAAGAATGTTTTTTTTTTAAAGGTTCCTAATTTAAAAAAAAGTATCTAATTTACATTACAAGATAAAATTTAAAAAATTTCGGCTAAACATTAAACATTCCTAAGAGAGAGCTAGAATGAAGTTCCATGGCTATAAGTTTGCTAATTTAAAAAGAAGTCCCACTGATATGAAAGATGCTGATACCAAAAAAAGTTGCACAACAGCAAGAGTGCTTAGATTAAATACAAGATAGTTACACAGCAACGAAGGGGCTAATTAATATTATAAAAAGTTCCAATCCATATTAGAAAGGTGCTAATATTAAGATAAATTACAAAGCTACAATACAAGGATGCTAAAATTAAAAAATAGTTCCACCATTACAAAAATTCTATAACTGAAACTTGCTATGAAATTTGAAAATGCTATAACTTGCTCCACAGCCATAAAAAAGCTATAAATAAAAATAAGTTTTACAGCTACAAGGGTACTAATATTATTAACAATAAAATCACAGCTACAAGGATTCTAATATTAAAAAAATAATTCCTCGGTTAGAAGCGCTGTAGCTACAAAGGAGTTAAAGCTGTACAGCTTATGGTATTATAGAAAGTTCCATAGCTGCAAGGTTGCTAATCTTTAACAGAAATAGAGTTATAAAAGAAAATTTAAAAAACTATAATTTGATGACTTCTATTAATTAAAGTAAAAATTATTTCTGACATTTTACACTTTTGATTTAACACACCAATATGTTTCAGGGGGGGGGGATCGATTTTTCATTATTATCTAATTTTTGAATACGTGTTTTAGGCAATGTAACAGCTAAAATTAATGAAACAAAAAAAAATTGAATTACTTTTAAAAACGTCTTATGTTAATATCCCGAATTAGGTCGTTTCGGATTCCCAAAAATAATGGTTACTAAAACATATTACCAGGGGTCTGCTTAGAAGTAATTTGGGTCCGTTAATGGACCCTTCACAAAATATCTTCTCATAAAAACGGACACTTCACAAAATATTTTAACTTAAAAACGGACCCTTCACAAAATATTTTAACTTAAAAACGGACCCTTCACAAAATGATTTTTCTTTTAATCGGACCCTTCACAAATTTGTTTATCTTCATTATTATTTTGTTAATCGAATAAACCCTTTCCAGGGCAGAAAACAAGAAAGATGGATGTAAACGAATTAAGTTTTGTCTTCGGCAGACGATTCTTCCATTATTCGTCCGAAATTAATATTCTGCGTTCAGCAGTATAGGCTAAATACCAAATATTTGTATGTTGCATCTCTAATTTAGAAGCAGCAATTGTTGTTTATTTTTTAAAATTTAATTTTTTTAATTATAATTTTACAGTGTTGAGCATAATCTTGTATGTCTTTACAATTTAAAAACTCCTTGAAAAATTTTTTTTTTGCAATAACGGACCCTATTTGCACAAATTCATAAAAGCGGACCCTGGTTGAAAGAATGTGAGTAATTTTTTCACAATTTCACGAAAAACGGACCTTTCACAAAATGTCTGGACAGACTCCTGATTACGTAATAAAAAGAAAAGTCGCAATTATAATTTAAAAAAAATTGCCGTGACCAGGATTCGAACCTGGGTTATTGCGGCCACAACGCAATGTACTAACCACTATACGATCACGGCTCATGATTCGAACCATTCTAATTACTATTAGCAGGATTTGATTAAGAAGCAAAATAAAATAATTGGAGCGAGACTTGTTCAAGGGTTCTTCCAATAGTTGTGATTTTAATTCAGAGATGGCAGCACTAAAAAAAACTCAAACATTTTATGGCATAAACTGGGGGAAGAAGAAAAAAAACTTCAAATTTTCACGTTTGAAACTTCAAGTAATGGAATTTTTAAATTAAGTTAAAGTATGGTGCGTTTGCTATGAAACATTCGGAAGTACGAATGCATTTGAAAATGTGAAACTTTCGTTGCAATTCTTCGAAGGATTTATTTAACGATTTAAAATAAAGCGTTATGATGAATATTTTGTAAAAAATTTTAAACCTACCATTTTTATAATCATCAACTTTAATATAACTGCTACGGCTGTGTTAAAGCTTCACTTTGAGTTTAATTAGGGGTGGTGTTCTTCAAGAAAGAAAAATAATTAACATTGAGTTTTTTTTCTATTAAAAAAGAGCTATAGTTTAATCAAATCAAAGATTTAATTTTAAACCCGGGTTTTTGAGCAGAATTATATCTTATGTTTTGTAATAACACCTATTTTAATTACACATCTTCTGTGAATATCAACAATCTATATAAACAATTATCACCATTAAAATTATTAGGATATTTTAAAATAATGGTGAATAATTTAATTTTGAAAACTAAAAATTCCTCAATCAGCTGCTACCTCACACTTTAGATAATTTCGTCAAAACGGTCAAAAGTGCGAAAAAACACATTTTTGACCACTTCCAACTTTAGGGACCAATGATTCCTAGCAGACTTCTAGAGAAAAGTCCTTTTTTTATGAAATATTTATGCCTAATTTTGTGATTTTGAGAAAATTGGTTCTTAATTTTGTGAAAAAGCAGGAAATTCAATAGTTCGAACCTTGCGTTTAGTGTCCGTTTTTGTGAAAAATGAAATAAAGTCCTGTTCTTCTCGAAAAAATAAAAAATAAATTATAACTTTAAAACTAAGAATCATAGACATCATTGGCAACGTTTGCCAAAAGAACAATTTTTCAAGATAAAATACTATGTGAAGTCTGTTTAATCTTCCAAATGAAACCAAAATGAAACAAATAAAAAAAAAATCACATTTTAGTGGTAGAATCACAGCAACATAGTCGTAGAAAGTTCCATGTTTCTTGCAGAAACGTTCTCCATTGAGAAACAAAAATGTTATTATTTTTACAAGCTAAAGTTAATGTGCTTAGCGTTTCAGATTCCTATAAATAATGGCTACTAAAAACACTTTCTTAGCAAAAAGTCACAATTATATCCATTAAAAAGAATTGCCGTGACCAGGATTCGAACCTGGGTTATTGCGGCCACAACGCAATGTACTAACCACTATACGATCACGGCTCATGATCATATATCATTCTAATTTTCATTAGCTGTATTGATTAAGAAACAAAACGAAGTAATTGGAGCGGAACTTGTTCCAAGTGTTTATAAATAATTATGAATTTAATTCAAAGACGGCAGCACTAAAAAATTTTATTGAGAAATTAAATATAAACGTTAATAGTTTTGTCTTGCAAATTTTAAGTGAACGAAGGTTCTGTTGTTATACAAAACGCATTTATCCGAATAACTTGCAAAAATTTTTTATAATTGCCATTTTTATAAGCATATAATTTTAAAACTGCCGTGGCTGTTTTAAATCTTCACTTTGAGTTAAAGAGGGCTTTTCAAAATTCTTTCATTTTCTTTAAAAATAAAATAAAACAAAGTAAAAAAAAGCCATAGTTAAAGTATAAACTACTGAAAGTTTTAATTTCAAACCAGTGGCCAAGGAACAGAATTTTATTTTATTTTTTGTAATAAGACTTGCGTTAATGACACACGTTCTGCGAACATCAACAAAGTAAATGAACAACTGTCACCCATTAAATTAAAACAATTTTTCAAAATGGCGAATAATTTTATTTCAAAAACTAAAGGAGCTCTAATTGGCTAATATCAAATTACATGCATCTGTCTAAATAGTTTTAAAAAAATTGCCCGCATACATTATAACGTGAATATACATTCTTTGACAGGAAGTGGATTTAAATAATTCTGCAATAAACATGAACTATTTTTTTTATAAGGTCAAAAGTACGAAACGTCGCAATTTTTACCACTTCTGCTTTAGGGATCAAGGGTTCCTAGCAGACTTATTGAGAAAAGTTCATATTTGAAAAAAATCTACTCGCAACTTAGTGGATTTGAAAAAATTGGATTAAAAGATAAATTATTTTGTGAAGGGTCCGTTTTTAAGTTAAAATATTTTGTGAAGGGTCCATTTTAATTAAAAGATATTTTGTGAAGTGTTCGTTAACGGATCCAAATTTCTTCTAAACAGACCCCTGGCAGCATAGGCTAAATACCAAATATTTGTATGTTGCATCTCTAATCTAGTAGCAGCAATAGCTGTTTATTTTTGAAATTTTTTCTTAATTAAACTTTTACAATGTTGAGCATAATCTTGAATCCATTTACAATTTAAAAACTCCTTGAAAAGGTTTTTTGCCATAACAGGACCCTATTTGCACGAATTCGCAAAACAGGACCCTGGTTGAAAGAATGCGACTTAACGCTTATTTTATATTCACAAATTACGAGTAATTTTTTCACAATATTACAAAAGCGGACCTTTCACAAAATGTCTGGACTGACCCCTGCTATAATTCACTATTTACTTAATTTTTCGGTTGCCTTTATGAAATTATTTCAATTAAAATCAAAAGAAAATGGCACTTTTTAAAGGAAAACACAATATTTCTGAAAACTATTCTTCTATAAATTGAACAAATTCTGAATATTAAATATTGTATTGCCTACCTCGTTTTTCAAAACAAAATAAAATAATTCTTCAGAGATTAATTTCGCTAATAACAATTTTTAACAGCTGTTACCTTTATAAACTTTATTTATAAAGTCCGGGTTCCGCTGAAAGAAGATTGATTATTTAAGAGTTCCGTAACCGGAAAAAAAAATTATAAATCGCTGATGTAGAAAATTTGACGCACAAAGAAAACCTGTATAAATTCATAATACAGATGTAAATGACGAACGGCGCACTTATAAATTAATAAAATCTGTAATCCAATACTTTTTTTAAACAAATGATTTAAAAAAAGGCTCAAATAATTTTGAAATTAAAAGATAAAGAATATTGCAGCTAAACATTTTTGTCAGAAGTTAATTTATTCGTTACACTTGAAAAATCTGTGATAATTGAATTGCTAATTTCAAATGCTTTTAAAACAAATGATAAAGACTTGATTTAAATTTTTCTGTATGACACATTTGAATCACTTAAGATTTCTTACTGAATTTGCTAAATATTAAATAAGTGAAAGGATCCTCAATTTAAACTTGTTTTTTTACATCTTGTCTCTTAATATAGCGTTTTTTTTATCTTCATAAAATAACTCAATTTTATACAGATAAAAAATTTTAATAACGAATCAAGTAAAAAATAGACTATACTAAAAAGTCTCATGCAGTTAGTGGATGGTTCTTCATATACGAACTCTTATTTTTTAAAAATCGTTATTTTTTTGTTATTAAATCAAATAAATTATAAGGAGAGAGAATTTCGAGTTGATAAAGTTCTGTGATTATTGACTGCCCTGGACCCACATGAAAATATGCAATCAGTGAACGATCCCCCAAGTCAAGCTCAAGGATTGTAATACTGATCTAAATATAGAACAGGGCAAAAAGATAACGTAACACGACGTAAACAATGGCACTTTACCAGGGAAGTAATTATGAAGAAAATAAAGTTTTATTTTTCAATTAGCAGGGGTCTGTTTAGAAGAAATTTGGGTCCGTTAACGGACCCTTTGCAAAATATCTTTTCATGAAAACGGACCCTTCACAAAATATTTTAACTTAAAAACGGACCCTTCACAAAATAATTTATCTTTTAATCGGACCCTTCACAAACTTGTTTATCTTCATTATTGTTTTATTAATCGAATAAACTCTTCCCAGGAAGGGGGGGGGGAGAAAGACAAAAGTAAACAAACTAAATTTTGTCTTCTGCAGACGCTTCTTCCTTTATTCGCCCGAAATGAATATTCTCGTTCAGCAGTATAGGCTAAATACCAAATATTTGTATGTTGCATCGCTAATTTAGTAGCTGCATTTGCTGTTTATTTTTTAAAATTTAATTTTTTTAATTATAATTTTGCAGTGTTGCGCATAATCTTGTATGTTTTTACAATTTAAAAACTCCTAGAAAAAGTTTTTTTGCAATAACGGACCCTATTTACACAAATTCACAAAGCGGGACCCTTCAAAGGTCGGTAAACGGACCCAAACGGGTCCGTTTTTAAGTTAAAATATTTTGTGAAGGGTCCGTTTTCATGAAAAGATATTTTGTGAAGGGTCCGTTAACGGACCCAAATTTCTTCTAAACAGACCCATGGTAACTGATTACTGTTACTAAAAATTCTAAGAGTGGTTGTTTTCTAGTTATAAAATAAGAATTTTCCAGTTTTATTGTAAAATATTGCAACTTTTCACTGCTTTTTAAGAGTTAAAATTTAATTCCCTGACAATTTCCAGGTTTGCCCTGATCCGTGGAAGCCCTGTGTAAAGTTGTTGATCAACAAGAATTCCGAGAGATTTGCGGTTCGATTTCAGAATACAGGAGATAAAGCCTGAAATCGGGAGTATTTGGCAAAAGGCCGCGAATTGCATGTGTTGGTGTAGGAATTCTTTTCAAGAGCCTGGCTCAGTGTGCGTACATGCAAACATACGAGTAGTAGTTCATCCAACATATCGATTGGTGCTTTCATACGATACTGATGTCAGCACTCGGGAGGCCGAAACGGATTGTAGTTAAATGATACCAACGTAAAAATCACGCTTTATGTGTGATTCATAGCTACACACGGTTCGTAGTCAAATGATTCAACAAAAAATAAGCACCTTCTAAGCACTTTTAAAGCACTTAAAAAATATTTTTAAGCACTTCAAAAAATATGATAATTAGGCAGAGTTGGAAAGTTTTTGACAATAGACGGATTTACCTTGTTTTAACCGTCATGTCAAAAAAAAAAAAAAAACCACCTTTTGGGATTGTTTTTGACAATTGTCGAAAATCATGAAATTTTGAATCATGTAAAACGAATGGCGTCTTCGTACGCTACGGACTGACTATACACCGAAATAGATAGAGTTGAATTAATTATGAAAACGTTGAATAGAACAGTGTGAACTGTGTCCTTTTTCATATTTCGAAGCGAAAATAAACATAGTAAAGGAAAAATCCATTTTGAAAAAGAGAAAATTAAGCACTTTTTAAAAACACCCAATGAAAAAAAGCACCTTTAAGGACTTTTAAAAAACGAAAATCGAATATAAGCACCTATAAGCACTTTTTATAAAAGCTACGCACCCTGCTATATCATACAGGGCAATAGG
>NC_092212.1:22187340-22191804 GCF_043381705.1 Parasteatoda tepidariorum
GGGGGGGGGGGGAATTCTATTGGAAAAATGAAAAATAAAGCACTTTTTACAAACACTCAAAAATGACGGAATGAAAACCAAAAATAAGCACCTCAGCACTTTTTCAAAACGCTACGCATTTGAAGAATTTCAAAAAAAATTTCAGATTTGAGAAAAAAACATTAAAAACTTGTGGTATTTCGCGCCGTAAAAAAACCTATCTTATCCATGGATCAATCCTTTAAAAACTTACACACGTCAAAACCTTGCCGAATCCTGATCCTTTTAGTTTTTTTTCTTTCTCCTTTTATTTTGCACTCAAAATTATTACTTATTACATTGGTTTTCTTTCTGACATAAAGAATTTATGTTTACCTTTGAAGTAAATTTTAGAACAACAAATATCGTTGGTGCCGAAGTAACGGCTGTGTCTCGATTAAGAGTACAGTGAGCAAAAAAATAAACAAATCACCCTGTTTAACTTTGAATATAATGATCGGATCTTCACGTTCTTGGACTCAATCTTAATGGTTCGATGGACTGATTTTAAATATGCTAATTAATTTATGCAAATGATATTTAGAGTTACGAAATCAGAAATAAAAATATACTTTCTCTGAATAAACATAAGTTTTTTTTTTTGACAATTCGGATGCCTGACCACCAAATTACAGGGGGTAGTCGCAATTTGGGAAATATGAACAAAGTAGTTTGGTCAAGAGAGCGGTCAAAAGTCTGGACAAAATAGTAAAAAATTTTTCCTTTTGCGTAATTCTCTATATCTTGAGAATTTTTTAAGTAAATTAAAAAATGTTAACACAAGATTAAAAAATCCGTTTTTCCCAAGGTAATTTTCATGTAAATAAATAACTTTTATTGAATAGTTATTAACTTTTGCTGCTTCGTTTAAAACAATCGAAAATTTTTTAAAATGTAAGGTATAATTTTTTTTTATCTCCATTATTTACATCATTTTTTACATTCGAAGTTTAAGCGAAAATAGTCGAATAATTTATGAAAAATTGAATTTTACTAAAATCGCATATTTAAAATTCGATTTCTCGGGAAATATTCGACCGATTCCGCATTGATTTTGTATTATGCCATTAAATTCTTTAAAATGATGTAAAAAAAAATTATACCTTACAATTCAAACTTTTTTTTGAGAATTATTAAATAAAATAATAAATATTTACTAAAAATTATTTTTTGTATGGAATTATCATTGGATAAACGAATTATACAATTGTGTGCAAAATATTTTCAATTCGCTTAGAAAGTTCTTGAGATATGGAGAAATACGCAAAAAGTAAAATTAACATTAAAGGGTCTAAACTTTGGACCACTTTCCTAACCTAACTATTGAAACCGGATTTCCCAGATTGTGGCTACCACCTATATTTTGGGGTCAGAAATCAGAACCCGTAAAAATTTGTATGTTTATACGAACATTTGATCAAAAGTTAGGGGCCTGTTTAGAAGAAATTTGGGTCCATTAGGGGTGATTGTGAGCCCAAGTCAAAATTCCGGAAAATTTATTGAGTTAGGAAGAAAAAAAAGTTTAAATTTAAAAACTAGAAAAAAATTTAAACAAGTTTTTTTTTCTTCCTTTTTTTCAATATTTCTCAGTTTACTTAAAATATATTTAAAATTTTACACATACCTATACCATTTACACGTACCTATGATGACCTGGAGAAGTAATTAAAATTTACAAATATATCTTTCTTTCTTGAGTTTATGATTATAACAACTATTTACTGATAAAAAATGAATATTAATTATGAATATAAGCTTATAAAGTATCTCTCTGGCTCTCCATTACAAACAAATAAAATAAACTGTGTTTTTAAGTTCCACCTTTGAAATTTTGATTTCCGGAAAATTCTGTGATCAATGATTTTTTGAAACATCTGGACCTTTGATCTCCGGAAACTTTCTGATCACTGTTAACGAAAAATCCGGAAATCCGGATTTTTTCCGGAGCACTATCAGCCCTGGTCCGTTAACGGACCCTTCACAAAATATCTTTTCATAAAAACGGACCTTTCAGAAAATATTTTAACTTAAAAACGGATCCTTCACAAAATATTTTAATTTAAAAATAAGACCCTTCACAGATTTGTTTACCATAATTATTGTTTTGTTAATCGAATAAACCCTTCCCAGGAAAGGGAGGTAAGAAAGACATGCAAACGAACTAACTTTTGTCTTCGGCAGAATCTTCTTCCTTTATTCGTCCGAAATGAATATTCTGTGTTCAGCAGTATAGGCTTAATACCAAATATTTGTATGTTGCATCTCTAATTTAGTTGCAGCAATTGCTGTTCATTATTTAAAATTTAATTTTTTTTTTCATTATAATTTTACAGTGTTGAGCATAATCTTGTGTGTCTTAACAATTTAAAAACTCCTTGAAAAAGTTTTTTGCAATAACAGGACCCTGCTTGCACAAATTCACAAAAGCAGGACCCTGGTTGAAAGAATGTGACTTAACGTTTATTTTATAATCACAAATTACGAATAATTTTTTCACAATTTTACAAACACAGACCCCTGAAAGTTATTCAGGGTGGTCCGTATATTTTTACTGTACAATACTATACAATAACGCACTGTACAATAACGTGGTAATAGTAATTCTATGTATCCGATCAATATTTCAATCCTCAGATTTTAATAGCCTTAGAAATCGAAAATCATTCATTAACCGGAAGTTGATTTATTACAGTAAAACTTGATTTTTCGTAAAATTTAGAAATAAGAAAACCATTGTTAACAAAATTCGTTTAAATTTTAACAGAATTAACTATCATACATAAAGAATCCTCCTATTTAAACCAACGTAAAAAAAGTTGTATGTAAATTAATCCTTATATTTAAATCAACTATGATCAATGATTTTTAAAACCTTACTAAGCTCCTTAACACAAAAACAAATAACATAAGTCTTCTTATTTTAAAAAAAAAAAATGGATTCCTGAAACACCTGTAATAGTTAAAACAGAAATTGATTTCTTGAAATTTTGATGATCGAAATCGCGAAAAGTTCCTTAATCTGAAAACAGAACCAATAATGCAGTAATTGGTCGAAGAATCGCTACATTTTACTTATGAAAAGAAACTTAAACATGAGTTAAATTATAAGAAATTTCTTTCTTCTTCTCATTTAAAAATAAAATCATCGATTTTACCGATTTCCTGATATTATGATAATTAAAAGAAGTTTATTAACCCGAAAACAAGAATGATAATGCAATAATCGAACAAAAAATAACTATTACTTACATACAAATGAAAGAAAACTTAAAACACACATGAAATTTTAAGAGACTTATTTCTTCCCAGTTTTTTATTAAAAAAATATAGTTTTTGTCAGATTTCCTGACAATTATTTATTTCATAATTAAAATAGTTCAGTTAGTTAACCTGAAAACAAAAGTGATAATACAGTACAGTGATTCAGCTAGAATTATTATATGGGTTCTTAGGATCTAGGACCCTTGTTAAAAATTACATAAATCATTTAAAACATATTATATTTTCATAATTCTGCGTGAAATAACATAAATTTGTATTACTAATATTAATAATAAAAAAATCTAAGGAATAGACGGGAAAGGTGCTCAATAAAAAATAAATAAATGAAACATAATATTGATCTGTGATATTGTTGAGTTGAGATGTATTGAAGCAGACGATTAATTCTCTTCTAGATCGCTTTTGAAAGCATTTACATCCATTGAATGGTAAAGAATTTCAAAACAAAGAAAGAATTATTGAAGTCAATGTCTTTATTTAGATTTGATTAAGCATCTACATTAAGGAAATCCGCAATGTAATTTGATATCATTATTATTTTCAATTTCTCCAGCTGTAATTAATACAGAAGAAGAAAAAAAATAATATTTGGTTCTTTTAAAGTTTGTTTTAATTCTACGGACATAAATCTGATGGAGCAATTTTTCCCCTCAATGGGGAATTTGACACGCTATAGCGCGTAAGAAAGCGCCAACATAAGATCGTTAAAACTTTATGCATTCGAATATTTTTATCCATATTTAGTTTTTTAAAAAAAACTGACCGTTAGTTTTTTTAGATTGATTTTGCTGAATTTCCCTCACTTTTGTAACCTGTGCATATAATTTTATCATTAATTTTTAAGTAAAGCTTCTTTCTTAGACATGAAATGCGTTTAAAACACTTATTCTTGGCAGTAGGGTTTGAAAAATCCTTCTTTTTTATTCATAAAAAATTGGAATAAGACAAATTTTTTTGAAAAAAAAAAAAGCTTTGGAAAAGGTGGATATATAGGTAATCAATAAGGCTTATTTATTATTTATTTATTTATTTATTTAAATAAATATATGAAACATAAAATTGATCTGTGGTACTATTTACATGATGATAAATTCTCAACCAATTTATAAATCGGTCAGACTTGTAAGTATAGTACACAGGGGTCTGTCCAGACATTTTGTGAAA
>NC_092212.1:22192304-22195161 GCF_043381705.1 Parasteatoda tepidariorum
CATCTTGTCTCTTAATATAGCGTTTTTTTAGCTTTAGTTTTTTTAGCGTTTAGCTTCATAAAATAACTCAAGTTTATTCAGATAAAAAATTTTAATAACAAATCAAGTCAAAAATAGACTATACTAAAAAGTCTAATGCAGTTAGTGGATGGTTCTTCATATACGAACTCTTATTTTCTAAAAATCGTTTTTTTTTGTTTGTTATTAAATCATATAAATAAAAAGGAGAGAGAATTTCGAGTTGATAAAGTTCTGTGATTATTGACTGCTCTGGACCCACATGAAAATATGCAATCAGTGAACGATCCCCCAAGTCAAGCTGAAGGATTGTAATACTGATCTAATAATAGAACAGGTCAAGAAGATAACATAACGCGACGTAAACAATGGCACTTCATCAGGGAAGAAATTATGAAGAAATAAAATTTAATTTTCAATTAGACAGTACATTTGATAATGTATACAGTTACTAAATTAGCGATGCAACATATAAATATTTGGTATTTAGCCTATACTGCTGGCTTAACGCAGAATATTCATTTCGGACGAATAAAGGAAGAAGCGTCTGCCGAAGACAAAATTTAGTTCGTTTACATCTGTCTTTCTTCCCCCCTTTTCCTGGGAAGGGTTAATTCGATTAATAAAACAATAATGAAGATAAACAAATTTGTGAAAGGTCCGATTAAAAGATAAATTATTTTGTGAAGGGTCCGTTTTTAAGTTAAAAAATTTTGTGAAGGGTCCATTTTTATGAAAATATATTTTGTGAAGGTTTCGTTAACAGACCCAAATTTCTTCTAAACAGACCCCTGAGAATTATTTAACTTTAATCTCAATAACCGATTATTGTTACTTGCAATTCTAAAACTGGTTATTTTCCAGTTATGGTATAAAAAATTTCCAGTTTTTTTTTTCGTAAAAAAAATTGCACTATTCCCTGCTTTTCTGAGTTAAAATAAAATTCCCTGATAATTTACATTTTCCCAGTTTTCCTTGACACGTGGAAGCCCTGTGTATAGTTGTTGATCAACAAAAGTTCCGAGAGATATTCGGTTCGATTTCTGACGACGGGGCGGGAAGCCTGAAATCAGGAGTATTTGGTAGAATGCAGCGAATTGCATGTGTGAGTGCAGGAATTCTTTCAAAGAACCTGGCTCAGTGTACGTTCATGCAAGTAGTTCATCCAACATGTCGATTGGTGCTTTCATACGATACGGATGTCGGTACTCGGTAGGCCATAACGGATTAAATGATACCATCGTGAAAACCAAGCTTTCTGTATGATTCATAGCTGTTATCAACAGTGCAATGAAAAAAAAATTCTTTTATAAAAATGGTAAATAAAGTACTTTTTACAAAAACTCCACCTATAACAGGGGTTTCCAACTTACACGAGGCCGGGGGCCACAATTAAAAACACAAATCAAATGGCGGGCCACAACTTTGTCAAAATTTCATGTAGGACTCTTTTATGTTTGAAGGAACATTAAATATTACTGTCAGATTTTTACCAAGTTGTACAAAATAAAAGTATTGAATTACAAATTAAAATAAGAAGTTGATTTTTAAAAATATCTATATTAATAATATTTAAAAAAATATTAAATAAGTAATAAAAATTCGGGCTACAATAACTTTAATGTGCACCTATGTATTGCAACAGATATCTAATTGTTAAGATATAAAACTTTAAAAAGGTTAATATTAAAACTTACATAGTAGCACACAAAATGTTCAATGAGAAAATTGAGGTCTGTCTGCTGCAACCATCAGAGAATAGATCAAATTAGTGGTTTCACTTAAACTTTACAAATGTGTGTGTCAATATTTTCGTCCTAAATTAGTGGTTTCAAAAAGTCAAATCGGAAAATTTCTTCGAGAAAATTTCTGATACACACATGCTAAATTATATTCACAAAATACAAAAAAATGAAATAAAAAAAGAGCAACATACACGATTATTTTTGTATTTGAATAAATATTTTCTTGGATGCAAAACCTGAGAAATAAATTTTTTTGCACCGTTGGTATGTTAAATTTCACAGAAACGAAGAAATTAGGTTTTTATTAACGAGAAAAATATTTAAAACCCATATAGATTTTTTTACGAAAATTGTCAGCAAAAAATAACAACTAATACATTTTAATTCGCGGGCCACAAAAAAAGGCTCCCCGGATGCGGCCCCCGGGCCGCCAGTTGCGAACCCCTGACCTATAAGGAACTTTAACTCCACACTTGAAGCACCCATAAGGTACCAAAAATAAGCACCTCAGCACTTTTTCAAAACTCTACGCATTAGTACGATTTCGAAAAATTTGCTAATTTGAGAAGAAAAAATCATTAATAACTTGTGGAATTTCGAGCCGCAAAAAAACATGCTATCTTTTCCGTGGTTCAATTCCTTAAAAACTTACAAGCGTCAAAAGCTTGCCGAATCCTGATCCTTTTAGTTTTTTTCTTTCTCCTTTTATTTTGCACTCAAAATTATTACTTATTACCAGGGGTCTGTCCAGACATTTTGTGAAAGGTCCGTTTTTCGTGAAATTGTGAAAAAAATTACTCACATTCTTTCAACCAGGGTCCGCTTTTATGAATTTGTGCAAATAGGGTCCGTTATTGCAAAAGAAAAACTTTTTAAAGGAGTTCTTAAATTGTAAAGGCATACAAGATTATGCTCAACACTGTAAAATTATAATTAAAAAAAATTGAATTTTAAAAAATAAACAATTGCTGCTTCTAAATTAGAGATGCAACATACAAATATTTGGTATTTAGCCTATACTGCTGAACGCAGGATATTCATTTCGGACGAATAATGGAAGAATCGTCTGCCGAAGACAAAACTTAATTCGTTTA
>NC_092212.1:22195487-22205833 GCF_043381705.1 Parasteatoda tepidariorum
TTTGTCTTCGGCAGACGATTCTTCCATTATTCGTCCGAAATTAATATTCTGCGTTCAGCAGTATAGGCTAAATACCAAATATTTGTATATTGCATCTCTAATTTGAATGCAGCAATTGTTGTTTATTTTTTAAAATTTATTTTTTTAATTATAATTTTACAGTGTTGAGCATAATCTTGTATGTCTTTACAATTTAAAAACTCCTTGAAAAAGTTTTTTTTTTTGCAATAACGGACCCTATTTGCAAAATTCATAAAAGCGGACCCTGGTTGAAAGAATGTGAGTAATTTTTTCACAATTTCACGAAAAACGGACCTTTCACAAAATGTCTGGACAGACCCCTGCCTTTGAAGCATATTTTAGAACAACAAATATCGTTGGTGCCGAAGTAACGGCTGTGTCTCGATTAAGTACAGTGAGCAAAAAAATAAACAAATCACGTTGTTTAACTTAAAATATAATGATCGGATCTTCACGTTCTAGGACTCAATCTTAATGCTTCGATGGGCTGAATGTAAATATGCTAATTAATTAATTCATGCGGATGATATTACGAAATCAGAAACAAAAATATACTTTCTCTGAATAAACATTCATTTTTTTTTTTTTGACAAATCGAATTTGTGACCATCAAATTAGCCGCAATCTGGAAAAATAATTAAAGTAGTTTGACCAAGAGAGCTGTAAATAGTGAAATTTTTTCTTTTTGGGTATTTCTCTGTATCTCGAGAATTTTTTAGGTGAATTGAAAAATTTTGACACAAGATTTTAAAATCCATTTATCCGAAGATCATGTTAAAAAGTAACTTTTATTAAATAGTTATTAATTTTTGCTGTTTCGTTTAATACTAATCGAAAAATGTTAAATTGTAAGGTATACAATTTATTACATCATTCTATACATTCAAAGTTTGAGCGCAATTGGTCGAATAGTTTATGAGAAAGCAAATTTTACTAAAATCGTATATTTAAAATTCGATTTCTCGAGAACTATTTTCGACCGATTTCGCACGAATTTTGCATTATGCCATTAAATTCTTTAAAACGATGCAAAAAAAAATTTTTTTTTAGAATTATTAAATAAAATAAGAAGTTATTTTTTTCATGGAATTATCGTGGGATAAACCAGAGGTATGTCCAGACATTTTGTGAAAGGTCCGTTTTTCAGGAAATTGTGAAAAAATTACTCACATTCCTTCAACCAGGGTCCGCTTTTATGAATTTGTGCAAATAGGGTCCGTTATTGCAAAAAAAAAACTCTTTCAAGGAGTTTTTAAATTGTAAAGGCATACAAGATTATGCTCAACACTAAAATTATAATTAAAAAAATTTAATTTTAAAAATTAAACAATAATTGATGCTTCTAAATTAGAGATGCAACATACAAATATTTGATATTTAGCCTATACTGCTAAACGCAGAATATTAATTTCGGACGAATAATGGAAGAATCGTCTGCCAAAGACAAAACTTAATTCGTTTACATCCATCTTTCTTGTTTTTTGCCCTGGAACGGGTTTATTCGATTAACAAAATAATAATGAAGATAAACAAATTTGTGAAGGGTTCGATTAAAAGAAAAATCATTTTGTGAAGGTTCCGTTTTCAAGTTAAAATATTTTGTGAAGGGTCCGTTAACGGACCCAAATTTCTTCTAAACAGACCCCTGGATAAACGAATTATACAATTGTGTGCAAAATATTTTCAATTCACTTAAAAAGTTCTTGAGATATGGTGAAATACACAAAAAGTAAAATTAACATTAAAGGGTCTAAACTTTGGACAGCTTTACTAATTTAACTATTGAAACCAGATTTCCCAGATAGTGGCTACCACCTATATTTTGGGGTCAGAAATCAGAACCGGTAAAAATTGGTATGTTTGTCCGATCATTTGATCAATTAATTCAGGGTGGTTCATTTATTTTTCATGTTCACTGTACAATAACGTGGTAATAGTAATTCCATGCATCAGATCAATGTTTCAATCCTCAGATTTAAATAGCCTTAAAAATTGAAAATCATTCATCAACTGGAAGCTTAAGCTGTTTTATCACAGTAAAACAACTTAGGTATAATTTTGAGTAATAAAAAAAACATTGTTCATAAAATTTGTTAAAATTTTAACAGAATTAACTATTATACATTAAGAATCCTCCTTATATTTAAACCAACGTCAAAGTTGTATTTAAATCAATCCTTATACTTAAATCAACTAAGAACTGATTTTAATAATCTTATTATGCTTCTCAACACAAAAACAAACAACATAATTATTCTTATTTGTAAATAGAAAAAAGAAGTAGAAAAAAAAGGATTGCCTTAAACACCCGCAATAATTAAAACAGAAATTGATTTCTTGAAATTTTGATAATCTAAATCGCGAAAAGTTCCTTAGCCAGAAAACAAAAGTAATAATGCAGTAATTGGTCAAAGGATTGCTACATTTTACTTATGAAAAGAAACTTTAAACATGAGTTAAATTATAAGAAATTTCTTTCTTCACATTTAAAAATAAAATCCTCCATTTTACCGATTTTCTTACATTTTGATAATTAAAAGAAGTTTATTAACCCGAAAACAAGATTTATGATGCAATAATCGAACAAAAAAATCACAATTACTTACATACAAATGAAAGAAAACTTAAAACACACGTGAAATTTTAAGAGACTTACTTCTTCCCATTTTTTTATTAAAAAAATATAGTTTTTGCCGATTTCCAGACTATTATTTCCTAATTAAAATAGTTCAGTTAGTTAATCTGAAAACAAAAGTGATAATACAGTACAGTGATTCCGCTAAAATTATTATATTCTTAGGATCTAGGACCCTTGTTAAAAATTATATAAATCATTTAAAACATATTATATATTTTCATAATTCTGCGTGAAATAATATAAATTTGCACTACTAATATTACTAATAAAAAAAAAATCTAAAGAATAGACGGGAATGGCGCTCAATAAAATTAAATAAATAAATGAAACATAAAATTGATTTGTGATATTGTTGAGTTGAGATGTATGGGAGCAGACGATTAATTCTCTACTCATTTATAGATCGCTTTTGAAAGTATTCTCACCCATTAAATGGTAAAGAATTTCAAAACAAAGAAAGAATTATTGAAGTCAATGTTTTGTTTCGATTTGATTGTAATTTGATATCATTATTATTTTCAATTTCTCCAGCTGTAATTAATACAGAAAAAGAAATAAATAATATTTTGTTCTTTTAAAGTTTGTTTTAATTCTACGGACATAAATCTGTTGGCGCAATTTTTCCCCTCAATGGGGAATTTGACACGCTATAGCGCGTAAGAAAGCGCCAACATAAGATCCTTAAAACTTTATGCATTTGAATAAAAAGAAAGCTGAAACATTTGTATGCATTAATATAGGTTAGCCATATTTAGTTATAAAAAAAACCTGACCTTTAGTTTTTTTAGATTGATTTTGCTGAATTTCCCTCACTTATGTAACCTGTGCATAAAATTTTATTAATAATTTTTAAGTAAAGCTTCTTTCTTAGACATGAAATGCATCTAAACACTTATTCTTGCCATTAAGTTTGAAAAAACATTTTTTTTTAATTTATAATAAATTGGAATAAGACAAATTTTTCTGAAAAAAAAGCTTTGGAAAAGGTGGAAATATAGGTAATCAATAAAGTTTATTTATTTATTTTTTTAAATAAATATATAAAACATAAAATTGATCTGTGGTACTATTTACATGACGATAAATTCTCAACCAATTTATAGATCGGTCAGACTTGTAAGTATAGTACAGTACATGTAAATTTATTCATTTTTCCTGCCCTATAGGGAATTTTGGTTATATTCCATAGTTTTCCCGATTTTTCCAGTTTATTAATATTTCTTGAATTTTACCTCGTTTTTTAAAGTATGAAAAAGTCATTTTTAAAATACGACTTTTTGAAATTCAATTTCTCAGGAACTATTCGATCGATTTCGCTCAGATTTTGTATTTAAACTTACATTAAATTATATACTTTACAATTCAAATTTTTCGACTAGTATTAAATAAAATAGCTTTAAGAAATACAGGATATGTCCATTTTAAAAAGATAGATAATAAAACGATAGACGGTGCAGGTGAAATTAATCGTCATTTTAACAGCTATTGAAATTTTTACTACACTTTAAGTCATAAACTTTAATTGATTTATGAGCAGTGCAGGTAAAATCAATAGCCATTTAATCGCTACCACTTTAAACAACCACACACTAACCTCAAACTAACAGACTCTAATTTAATATTAGGTAAATAATGAAAATTATAAGAAATTTTACTTTTTCAATAAGACTAAAAAGAAGAAAGGAGATATTCTCGAATCGTGATCTGTTTAGTCGACTATAACTGCCAAGGCGCTAAGTAAATTTTTAAATTTCAAATTATTATTATTTTTTTTTTAAGTTGGTCCCTTCTGAGAATTTTTATTTAATTATTTATTTTTTTATTTGAGGAACAATTATTCTGCTCGCAACGATACGATTCAACCAGGGTTGGCAAGGTTTAGGACAGAATGGAGTAATCCAAGGTTTAAACCGTCCTGTCCAAAACCATTTTACTCAAATTATATCACAATTTTATCTGAACAATATTTAAGAGGTAAAATAAACATAGAACTAATAACATATTGATAATTAAATCTACTACAAAATATTTGTTTTTAAAAGTATAATGTTTTATAACCATTGCTTGACTCTTCAATTTTAACATTAAACAAAGGAAGATTAATCAGTGATCAAGTTCAATTGGTCCTCTCATTCAATAGTACATAACTGAAGTTCGGCCTTGCCATACAGGTTAAGCTATTAGGGACTAAGTGTGCTTGGTTTGTCATAAACAGGTTTATTTACCTATAGTACTATTCAAGAATACTGTTATTTTATTCATGTTCAATTCTTTTAGCATAGTGGTGATACATCACCAGTGTCAGTAACTGAAACTGATGTTATGCCCTTCAAAACTGTTAATACAATTTTCAGTTATTTTGTATTTCCAATTTAAACTAATATATTTATATTTAAACACAATTTTTTTGAAAAATAGATGGCTTTTTTATCATTCTGTGATGCAGAAATTATAAAATTTTCCTTAAAAAAATATTGTGAAAAACAAAAGGTTAATTTTAAAACAAATTTAGTATTTTTTTTTAAAAAATTATTATTTTTTAATATTGCATTATTTATCCTTATGCAAAAATATTATTTATCAGTATTGTTGTTGTTGTTGTTAATTTTACGTCACACTAGAGCTGCACAATGGGCTATTGGCGACGGTCGGGAAACATCCCGGAGGATGATCCGAAGACATGCCATCACAATTTTGATCCTCTGCGGAGGGGATGGCACCCGCCGCTTCGGTAGCCCGACGACTGTCGCGCGAAGTCGAGCACTTTACGGTAGCACAGTTTAACGAGGACCAATACCGCACACCCTCGGTCCCTACGCAGACTGATCCAAGTGGTCACCCACCCGCACACTGACCGTAGCCAGTGATGCTTGACTTCAGTGATTTATCAGTATTAAAAGCATATTTATATTTAAAGGATTAGGTATTCACTTTTGTTGTTCAATGAATTATGGAGCTTCAAAAATTATAAACCTTTTCCATTTATATTATATTATTTTCTTTTGTTAAGTTAAAGTAAATTGTATAAAAAATATCAAATATTTATTGAAACATGTAATTACTATGTGTACAATGGTTACACCTATAGAATTTTTACCTTTTACCAAAGTACAAGGTTTTGGACAGTTTTACCCAGTTTAAGACAGTAAAATCCATGTGTCCTGTCCAAAACCAGTTAAGGACGTCCAAAACCCCAACCCCTGGTTTCAACACATCACGATACAGAAATCATCCAGGATAAATAATTTAATTTTGTAAAACGGAATTATCTTTCTGTGATGAGCAAACTTTTAAGGTCTCATAGAATTAAACTAACCTTTCCCTTTGTAATCAAGTAAAAAAACACAAACTTAAGGGTACACATAGGTCAGTGTTTCCCAAAGTGTGGTACGCGTACCCCCAGGGGTACGGGAACATTTTAACCGGGGTACGCGTTCTCTTGCAACAGACGAAAATTTCAAAAAATTTTACTTAAAAACAAAGCTAGCCATGAAAATTTACGATGACGTATTTTCCTATTGGCTATTTTTTGCAGAGTTAACAGTTAATAATTAGTGGTGTCAACAACCAGTTGTGATTTTTAACTTTGGAGCAATTTTTTCATAGTAAAAATAAAGATATTTTTAAAAAAATATATTCATTTTTTATGAGTGGGGTATACAAAAGTCATAAGTTTGGGAAACACTGACATAGGTAATAAAAACCATAACGGAATCAGGGGTCTGTTTAGAAGAAATTTGGGTCCGTTAACGGACCCTTCACAAAATATCTTTTCATAAAAACGGACCCTTCACAAAATATCTTTTCATAAAAACGGACCCTTCACAAAATATTTTAACTTAAAAACGGACCCTTCACAAAATGATTTTTCTTTTAATCGGACCCTTCACAAATTTGTTTATCTTCATTATTATTTTGTTAATCGAATAAACCCTTTCCAGGGCAGAAAACAAGAAAGATGGATGTAAACGAATTAAGTTTTGTCTTCGGCAGACGATTCTTCCATTATTCGTCCGAAATTAATATTCTGCGTTCAGCAGTATAGGCTAAATACCAAATATTTGTATGTTGCATCTCTAATTTAGAAGCAGCAATTGTTGTTTATTTTTTAAAATTTAATTTTTTTAATTATAATTTTACAGTGTTGAGCATAATCTTGTATGTCTTTACAATTTAAAAACTCCTTGAAAAAGTTTTTTTTTGCAATAACGGACCCTATTTGCACAAATTCATAAAAGCGGACCCTGGTTGAAAGAATGTGAGTAATTTTTTCACAATTTCACGAAAAACGGACCTTTCACAAAATGTCTGGACAGACCCCTGGGAATATATTATATATAGGAATATACTTAGGAACTACAGCGTTAATCACTGGCTATCGATAATACGGGCTATACATAAGTTGAACAAATAAGACATTATCACAACCATTAACAATAAATATCGAATACATTAATACCGAGTTCATCATTGATTACTATAACTATCGAATACGATATAATTGCGATTAGTCGATAACATAACATATCAAAATGATAGTATCGCGATTAATGGTATTATACCTAGAGATAGTTATTCAATACGATATTGTGAGAGTTGATGAATTTTGATTGCGTAGCGAAATAATTGACGAATGTCAACAAATCTATATAAAATAATAGCCTTTGAAAAATATCACGCTATATTTCCGATTGTTAAATATCGATATACATCACGATATTAAAATTCATATTGATATCGATATACATCACGATATTAAAATTCATACTATAGGGTACGATGTTCATGTTTGGCAACACCTCTAAAGCGCAGTCCCTATAAATTAATTGTATTAATTAACAGTTATTAATTGTGTACAATCAATAACTGTTAATTAATACAATTAATTAACTGTACACAATTATGAAATTGTAAAAAAAATCTATTGAATGACAAAACTCTTAACAATGTACTCACTTTCAATGTATTATAATCCACTAAATCTGATGTCCTATCTTCCCATTCGACATTTACTTTTCTTCCGAAGACTAAGCAATCGTCTGAAAACAAAATTCTTCTCGCTTTAGAAGCCGCACGATGCGTTTCATACTCCACAAAAACAAAACCACGGTTTTTTCCAGGTTCCATTGCATTTTGATTCATTTCGACACCAACAACCCCCTCAGTCAATTGTTTAAATTCTTTCAACGCCATATCACGAGTGACCGTATGTGGTATGCCACCGACAAAGATCCTGGTATTATCTATAGATGGAACAACACCAATAAATCGATTGCATCTTATTGGATAGTTATTGAGAGCTCTGACAGCTTTGGCGGCGTCTTCTTTATTGGTGTAAGTCGCAAAGGCAAAACCTCGGGTGGATGTGCTAAAGTCAACCATTAATCGAAATTCATAAATGCGGCCTACTGTCGAAAATAAACGCATCAGTTCTTCTTCGAAAACATAACGGGGTAATTTTCCGATGAAAACTTCGCAGCCCTTTGGTGGCGGAGGGCCGTACCAGTCAGGAGGAGGCCCATATTTTTTCTGGCCTTTTTCTTGCACAAATACGTATTTTTCAGCCATTACTAAGCCGAAATGTGATTTCCAAACATTCGACACGAAAAAAAATTTCGAATGAAAATTGAAAATATAATTCGAAAACGAACACTTGTACTCAAGGACAATAAAAGGCGCCGGAGCCTTTACCCCTCAAACCCTATACATCTGCGCGAGGTTGAGGTGCCATTGGAATTGGAGCTACATATAAACAAAACTCTTCATTGGCCACGTTCATTAGCCCCACCCTTATTAGAACGTTATACTTTTGGTTTTGTTCGCGACTGACAGAATTTTCCAAACGATAATTGGAAATATACAGCGTATATGAAAACGATTGTTAAAAAATTATGAAAAATTGAAAAGCGAACAAGGTATCGTTTGCTTCTGAGATGACGAATTAATAGAGAAATAAAAGAACTTAATCAAATTCCATATTACTTTTATAAATGTTTTTTTTTAAAAAAACAAATAAGATTAGTATTTTTTTTTACTACATTTACATCTTTTACTACATTATCTAAATTTTTTTACTTAACGTTTCATTCATAAACAATGAGCATTCCATCAGAAATTGTAAATATTAAGCTATAACTTTAAATTATTTATTTTTATTTTTTTTTTCAGTTATTACTATCTTCGCATTTTAATATTTATAATACAATCGATAAACATGATTCAATTTGATTTCGATTAGCACGACTTATTAATAAATAAAGTATATAGATATATAAAAAATGGTGGAGTACTAATCTTATCTGATTTTAAATGCTAGTGAAATTAGGCTAATCTCTGTGAAATTAATAAAATTAAAATTGTTTTAAAATGCAATTTGTGACTTCAAATGATTTTTTATTTATTATTCAATTTTTGTCAAGGATTCTAAATATTTATTGGGTGTGCAAATTAGTTCGGTCCGTTTTTTTTTGTTTTCAAAAATGCATTTATTTCAGAATAAAATGAATGAACAGATTAATCAAAGTATTGTCCATCGCTGACTACTACTTTTCCCCACCTCTCAGGCAATTTTCGAATTCCATTTCGAAAAAATGTCCCGTCTTTTGAGGCGATCCAAGTTAGGAGCCAATTTTCGATTTCTGCGAAAGAAGTGAACTGGTGACCTGCCAAATCGTGCTCCATCCGTCGGAACAACCAGTAATCAGAAGGATCAATGTCCAGCGTATACAGCGGATGGGGTAAAATATCCCACTTGAGCGTTTCCAAATAATTTTTTTCGAAGTCAGACTGACCGTTATTAGGCAGAAGAATAACTTTGTCATGTCTTTGCTCGTATTCCGGCCGTTTTTCTCGTAATGCACGGATTCATTCTTGAAACGTCGAAACCATTCCCTACATGATTTATCAGTTGGAGCATTGTCAACATAAACTTCTAGAAGAATTCGATACGCTTCAGCTGTGCTTTTCTTCCAATTAAAGCAGCAACATGAAACCTCCCGCAAATGGTGCTTCGTTACCACAAAACTTGACATACTCAACAAAGTAAAAAATAGGGTTTTTGTATGAAACTCAAAGCGATATAAACTGAATATTATTGACAGATGTTTAACCTCTCTGAAACCACCGAAACCAGCTGTCAATATGAAACATTCATAACAGCAGAGCCATCTCTTAAAAACGGACCGAACTAATTTGTACTCCCAATATATTAAAGGCGGTTACCGTAAAACGCTGAATGATAGATCATATGACACAGTCGTATTATATCTATAAAAATAAAGTTGAGATTAATTTGCAAAAAGCGAACAATAATTTTTTTTTCTTCAAATCTTTATTGCATTTTTCTCAAGTGTCTATACAGATTTTACGATTGATATTTTTCATTAATATTTGATGTGAGAATACTTTTAAATTAGACTATAGTTCATTTAATTTATTTCTTTTGCTTTATTATTATTTTGATTTGAAATGCAATTTGTGACTTCGATTGCGCAATGTTTTTTTCCATTCTTTTTTACTCAATTTTTGTCAAGGATTCTAAATATATATTGGGTGTGCAAATTAGTTCGGATTACTTATCTACACTCTATAACAAAAAATCGACACACCAAGAACGCACTAGGACGCGCAAAATCGACGCTCGATCAGGCTGGAATGATGCCGACTGGGGACGTATAACGAACTTTTT
>NC_092212.1:22208885-22256820 GCF_043381705.1 Parasteatoda tepidariorum
TTTAATAATAGTTTTCGAAAATCATAACTGATTAAAAATGTCCTAACTCTCGGAACCCCCGTGACCCTTCCACGGTACCCTAGGGCTCGCGGAACCATTTAATTCTACTACGTTGATTTTTTAATTCTACTTTTCTTTTCATTTTTATTTATTAATTTCTTAAAAATGATGGAAATGTTAAATTAACAATGGATAACAATATAAATTTAACGATAGGTTTCGAAAATTGTAACTGATTAAAAACGTCTTAACTCTCGGAACCACCGTGATCCTTCCACGGTACCCTAGGGCTCGCGGAACCATTTAATTCTACTACGTTGATTTTTTAATTCTACTTTTCTTTTCATTTTTATTTATTAATTTCTTAAAAATAATGGAAATGTTAAATTAACAATGGATAACAATATAAATTTAACGATAAGTTTCGAAAATTGTAACTGATTAAAAACGTCTTAACTCTCGGAACCCCCGTGATCCTTCACGGTACCCTAGGGCTCGCGGAACCATTTGGGAACCGCTGAAATAAGGAATAATCATTCAGAAAAAGTGTTTTTTTAAAATTATTATTACGTAACTTGAAATGATCATCGACATAGATAATTAGCATAGAAGTAGGTTTGCCCCTAGAACCAAAAATAGTGCATTTTTGTTTGTGAAAATTCGATCATAAGTTGTTTTTTATAGTTATTTTTTTCATTTTTCCCACTTCGTCATTTCCGTTCTGGAAAATCTTGCCCAATTCGTTGATCCAACCTCCAATAAAAAACTTCACTTTAAAATATTGTCAAGGGTAGCCTGGATTTTAAATGGCATTGCATAGAATAAAACATCCTTAGATGGATAATAAAATCGTACAAAAACGGAAAACAAATTCATGGGAAAATGTGATTTAGTCCGTAACTGAAGTTTTATTGGATAGCAAATAATAAAAATGATGTTTATTAAAAGTATTTGAAAAGCTCACGATTCCAAACCTTGAAATTATGTCTCTATTTAAAGCTCTCATATATTATTTATAAATTATAAATCATTTCATAACTATAAATTCGTGCTTGTGACTGATGGTCGCAATGAAATTATCTTTGGCATCCAGTTAATTTATTGCTATGAAATAGGATCGAATAAAAAAAAATTACTTTTGTTATGAAAAAATCCATATTGGTGTGAATGGTTGAAAAAGTTGAACTTTCTACTACAGACGTAGATCTCGTGCCGAACTAGATCGGCAAACAAAATAAACAATTGACCGATTATTTTGTTTGCTATGCTTCTTTTTTTGGAAAAGAGAAGATTAACAAATCTTAAATGACGGGATTTCTTTTTTTTTTATTTTAGTTAATAGTTTAGTTTCTTCCAGTCTTCAAAAAAATAATAATAATAATAATAGTAATAACATTTAGCATGAATAAAAGTGGTCCACTTTCAAAACTTTTACTGGAGATTAAAAAAGGAATCCTTTGTACAGACAAAATTGTTGAAAATAAAATTGTTCAAATATTTTACAGGATTCGTATAGTCCTTGGAAAAAAAATAAAAGAATAGTTTAAATCAATTTGTACAATCCTTAGTAAATTTATTATTAAAGGAGTAAGTATACCGAATAAATATTGCTTCAGTAATAAAACAGCATGATGATATAAATTAAATTGTAACTTATTATGCATTTTTATTAATGTTGTGGCAATAACAAATGCCTTACTCCTTTTGGTCTAAAAGTTGATTGGAAGAAACGTCAGTTCCTCAATAATTTTTCAAGGACAATAATTATCATTTTTTGAAAAAAGAAGAAAGAAGAAATTGAGCTCCATGAATGTTTAAACATGGCTGTAGTTTTATAAACACTTTAGTTTTTATGCAAATTAGAAAAAAGTTTCTTTTTTTTTTGGTGAAGTTTATTAAGTTTCTGACTGAGTGTTATTTTTCTTTAAAAACAAAACGTTTTATTTAGAATTTCAACTGTGTATTTATATTTAATTTTCGAATTAAGGAAAAAAAATACAGTGGTTAAATTATTATTGACCGAGTAAGGAATTTGAGTGTTATGCAAACATTGGGGGGGGGGAGCCTCCTAGTATAAAAATATTGTGCTTATCACTATAATGTTAGAAGTTCGGGATGAATGGGCCTTGAGGGGTACCCGTATGAAAGATCAGGATAACAACTACAATGTATTTTTTGTTTCTAATATAAAGCATTAAAATTGTAACGGAATGAATGCTATGAAGACGGGGTTAAAAGACTTTAGAAGCCTGCCACTTTTGCCTAATTTTCTAATAAAAGTTGCTGTACTGAATCCGTTAAACTACGCGGTTTTTTTCAACCAGTTTAAATTCTGAAAAATATATGCATAAAGTAGAGCTCCTCATTTTGAGCGAGCATACATTTTGTAGAACATCGCATGGCAAATTCTTTGAAAAATCCTTAACCCTTTGCAGGGAATTTATATTTTTTTAGATGCAGAATCGTAGCCATAAGAACTGTAGTCATTGAATGCAATGCCAATATAATGATCATAGTTATATGGTTGTTCTAGGCCTTTCCTATAGGGCTTTTTAGATTTCCATCGTGTGTTTCTTTATCTTGAAGTTCTTTAATCATGAATTATTTAGAAAAAAGTAAAAGAAAATAAAAGAGATAAAAATTAACTTGTAAAATCATAAAATGGATGCTTGGATATAATTGGTAAATATTCTGCGTCACTAAGTGCGACTACAGCTCCAATAAATCATTAGAGTTTTAATTTACTATTTAAATTCGACTGCAGAACTACTGAGCACGATTACTGCTTCAATAAAGTTGTAATAAAAATCAACTGCAGTAGAATAATAAAGTAAATTGATTCGAATTTTTTTTAATGAAATTTCGATTAATTTGAGTAAATATTGTTTTAAGACAATTGCGTCGTTTGTGAAAAAAGTGAGCAAGGGTGCAGTTTTTTAGTCTTCTTTACCATCAAAGATTGTGTTGTAATGCCTTATAATGATCATGATGATTTAAATATGTTTATAGCTTTCCCAATAAAAAGTGGTGAATTAAAACCCGCGTTAAGAGATAAAAATTCCTACTATTTTAGGGATTTAAATTATTGTTTAAAATAAATTAAACAATTTTCATCATTTGGCTCTGAAAGAGTTAAATTGTGGTACTGCAAAATTTAATGACATTTTTACATATGGAAACTTGATAGAAGGTATTAATATATAAAGCTCTGGCCAACAGTTGCTTGCTTTTGTAGCGACGCATATTTATTTAGAACAAAAAATATTAATTTATTTATTTTTACACCATTTCGCATTTCAGTCACTAGAAAGTACTTCCTCAATGCCAATGTCAACAAGATCGTTGTCAAAAAGGGCAGTAGACAGCCTCAAGGTCTTAGATAAATATTAATGATGATGAAGTAAGAACATAAAATAACCACAATGTTTTTTTTTTTAAATGAAAGTTTTAGTTCAAATTTTTCGACAGGCAGCTACAAAATCCAAAAGATTAAAAATTTCATTTATTAATTGAAACTTTAAATGTATTAAAAGTAGATGCGGTAACACCGTATTATCCTTCGCAACTATGCAGCAACTCCAAATTAAATATTGTGCAACAGATTTAAAAATTTCTGGTTTTAACGAAACAACGAAGGGTAGATCATTAGAAGTTATGGAATTTTTATAGCAACTACAAAAGTAAATCCACAGATTGAAAGTAATCGAATATCTATTCGAAAATTCTATGTATTAAATGAAAACAGCAACGTTTTGCGAGAAATGTAGAATTTGTTAATAAATAATAAAAATTTCTACAGCAACAACAACAAAAAAATCACTGCATCAAAAAATATTCGTAAATTTGAAAATTTCTGATACTTAACTGATAACCGAAACATTTTACAAAAAAGAAAAAAAATCGTCAAATAGCGATTTTGAATCATAGTGACCGCAAAAGAAATCCACTGTATCAAAATTATTCTATAAATTCGAAACTTTCTGGAACTAAATTGATAACAGAAACATTTTACGAGCAGAGTAAGTGAATAAACGATTTTGAATATCCATAGTAACCACGAAAGAAATCCACTGTATCAAAAATTATCCTATAAATTCGAAACTTTCTGGAACTGAATTGATAACAGAAACATTTTACGAGAAGAGTAAGCGAATAAACTATTTTGAATTTCCATAGCAACCACAAAAGAAATCCACTGTATCAAAAATTATCCAATAAATTCGAACATTTCTGGTACTAATTGAAAACAGAAATATTTTACGAGAAGAGAAAATTCACAAATGATTTTAAATTTCAATAGAAACTAATGAAGAAGTTCAATGTATCAGAAATCAATGAATTAAAAAAATTTAAGTAAAAAATGTTAGCAAAAACTTTTTGACGAACAGATTAACAGGTGAATAAACGGGTTTCTTTCCCATGAAAAAGCAAAGGAAAACTAACCAGAACCCTAAAACAAAGCATTTAAAAGTTACTATTCAATACATGAAGTAATACAAGATCAAGCGAAAGGGAGCTTCAAGCACTGATCCACATCATGGAAATAAAAAGTGCAAGTATTAATTTGCTTTCGGATTAACTTTCCTTTCAATCTTATAAAAAAGTGCTCCAAGGGGGGTGGGGAAAGAAGCTGAAAGTTCCATTTTCTTGAAGGTCAAAAGTAGGTAAATGGTTCAAGAGGTGAGTTTATGAATTCTTACACCTCAATTTCTACGAAACATCCCCAAATTAATGTTTCTGTTTTAATGAAAGGGTCTCTTTGACAGTTAGTGCGTAATCCCTTGGGCGACCTATTTAGAAGGGAACCTTCTCTTATCGAGTTCAAAGGACCCGAGAAACTCATTAGACATAAATTTCCCTTAAAATATTTATTATTTTCAGTTTAATACCGACGATGTAGATAAATTTTTGTTTCGTGTTCTATTCAGGTACTGTATAGATGGATAATGAGTAATAGTATTTATCCGGTACACATGTAGCATTTCTTAAGTATTCTAAATTTAGCATGGAGGCTCTTAAGACAGGGTTCACGCGGATCTAGAAAAATTTAGAAAGTGGTAGCGAAAATAAAACAATCGTTGATATTTTAATTTCTGTGTAACCATCACTAAAAATGTTTTCCAAAAAAAGCATATAGGCATGAAAATTCCAGCTTCTAAGCCACTTAACGATAAAGTGGTATAATAAAATAAGAAATATCTTCGACAGGGAGCAAAAATTCTAAATATTTTTCCCCCCAATGCCCACCTGGGAAATGACATTTCGCCAATACAGGCATGTATTCGTGTATACATTTTATAGCATCCCTGGAAAAAGAAGGGTTGAGTTTATTAAGTACAATTTGAGTTTTGCTAAGGACTCCCCAGGCTGGGCAAACATAGCAGAGTATATGTCTGATACACATGATAAAAGTGTGCTTTCTTGTTCTTGAGAGCCATTTTAGAGTCCCTTTTTAAAAGGGGTCTAAGGGTGTGATATGCGGCCTCAGCGTTCTTGAGTCATCCTGATATATTTTATTTCCAGTTTAGTGAATAGTTGAGGATTATACCAAGGTATTTTGCTTACGAAACTCTTGGGATGTCTTCGTCGAATAAAGTAATTTTACTGTTGTCGTTGAATTTTCTTTTGTAATGTTTTGTGATAATCAAGAGGTTAGATTTTGAGGTATTGATCTTGATTTCCCATTTTTTTGCACCATGTTTCTATGTCGTTGATATTATTTGCAGTTTATTGATTGATCGATTTGGGCACATTGATCTATTTAAAATAACTATATCGTCGGCATAGCAGATGTTCATTGGTTATGGGCATCTTTGTTCACGGGGAAATTGTACAGTAATTTAGAAAGAGGATGGGTCCAAAGATGGAACCGTGGAGTACACCAGCTTTGATTCGTCTAATTGAGAAGCAATTGTTAACTTTAATTGAAAAGGTCCTATTGTTTAGATAATTGTCGATGAGTTGAATAATCAGTCTAATATGTCTAAATATGATTTTAATGTTATCTATTTAGCTTTCGCAAATAAACTGGTGGTGGATTTTTTCTCTCTTCGGCAGGGGTGAAAGCGAGACGGAAAAGAAGAAAGGCTGGTAGTAAAACCATTTCAGTTATAGCTAGTATTCGGGAGGAGTTTACTTATTCTTTTTTTTTTAAGCTACTCAACAATATATACTTTATCTTGTTTCCTTTCTTTATTTAAACAAAACTGAGTGGCTATGCCACGCAGTGGCCCCTATCCCATTCATCATGAAAATTATATACAGTGTATAAAACATTTCGAATTATGTAACAATGTGGTAACATTATAATAAAGTAACCATGATTAGAAGCATGTACAAACTTGATCGGAGATCTTTATCTTGGAAAAGTAGCAGTTTCATATATATGCTTAAATTATAAAATAAATCTTGATAGTTACAAATATTTTATTTTTCTCGAAAAAAATGCTAGAATGAAATGTTTTTCGTACCAGTTTTTGTTCTTTTCCGTCTAGCTATATAAGGGCTTTCAGCCATGCTCTTCGGTAGTATCTTTCGATACATGTAAAAGCATAGCTGCCAACTCTTCCGGTTTTCCCGGAAGATTTTATTTTCATATTTAAAGTGCTAGCGAAATTCATGATATTTCACTAAACTTTTTTAATTATAATATAAATCAGTTTGACCACCACTACATATAAATAATTACAACAAATATATAAAAGCATATTAGTCATTACGATAGCGAATTTCAACCAGACTAAAATATAAATATAATTTTGAGGAAGATAGTTTTTCGGTAATTGTTTTACTACCACTTGGAAAATCCTTTCTCGAAAAGAGTGAATGTTGGCAGGTATCTAAAAAGCAATCAACTAATCAGGGTTTAAGATATAAAAGCTTAAGGTAATATAGATTATCTTTTAATTTTTTTTACAAAATTTCAAAGTCTTACAAATACAATTCAGAAATTTGAAAAGTAGTTAAATCGTATACATTTCCTTGTTCTTAGATATTTGATGCGTACCTTATCTTTGTTTTTGGGGTATTGACACTATAAGAATATTTTAGCATCATCCAAATCTGTTTTTATCAGTTAAAACTATAATAAAACAAAATTTAAAAAATCTGTAGGTTTAAATTTGATTTAAAACCATAAATTTCATATTTTTATTACTTTAAAATGTTGAGAGAAATTTTATAAATGCGAATAAAAATGTCCTTATTTGAAAGTATTGCGTTGTCGCACAATGCTGTATCATCAAAAGTAATATCAAGATCAAGAAAACTCATCAAAAAAACATCAAGAAAACTAAAATAAAAAATTTAACCTAAAAACCAAGATAGCGTGGATAGAGGCCTTTTAAGAATTCTCGATTTTAAAATCGTTTCTTAGAAACATTTGAAAAAGTCACAGTTAAAGATCGAATTTCATAATTGATAGTACTTTCATTTTGTGGTAAAAATTCTGTATTGAATGATTCGTATATTCTTTTTTGATTCAATAAATTTCAATTGATGTCGAAGAAATCTTTAGATTTGATATCATTAATCACGGACGGCAGTTTTTTTTCCTTCGATTTGACATAGTTGATAATTTAATGAAGAATGTCTGTTTGACATTGGGCAATCTATTTCAATTTTACATCATGAGTGCAAAAGACATAGGAAACTCATTAGACTTAAATTCTCATTGAATTATTTATTATTTACAGTATTATTAATTAAATTTTGTTTTGGGCTGTATTCAGGTATTGTAGAGACAGATAGATAAACAGTAATAATCTTCAGCCAATGCGCAAGTAGCGATTCTTAAACCCTCCTAAGTTCAGCTCGCAGGCTCGTAAAGATTTTCCGATTTAAAAATAATAAATCTTTTAAAAGCACAAATCTTTTGAAAAATAAAAAACGTAAGATGTTGAACTCAGAAATCTTTAAAATTAAAAACACTATCATTATCTTGTGTTATAGTATCCGTAATTAATTCATTCGTAAATTCTTAACATCAATTCAAATGTATGTCGATGAAGTTCGTATCGTTGATAATTTAATTAAGGGTCTCTTTGACAGTTGGTGTGTATCCCTTGGGTGACCTATTTAAAACGGAATTATTCGAAAATTTTTTTTTCTGGTGAGCTCAAAGGACCCGGAATACTCGTTAGATCCAAATTTCCTTTAAAATTGCAATTTTTTTTCAGTATTATTGTAGCCGCTAGAGTGTAGAAATTATTTATCCATCAGTTTAGCTAATAAATGTGCAGATCAACTAGGATGATCCTTAACACTAGGTTTACGGACGTTTCTTATGCTCCTGTCTCTACGAACACGAGTCAATTTGACGCATGAACGAATACATATAACAGCACTTACAGAGATGCCAACTTTCTCCGGCCAGCAAATATATATTTTAAAGTGGTAGTTTATCAATTGTGGTTCTTGGTTTAATAAATTCAATTTATTAGATTTTAATCCACCACTATTTCTAAACAATTCGTAGGCATATATATTTCACCACTTTCTAGTTGCACAATTTACTTAGTAGTTATTCACCGTTTTTTTTTATTTGTTTAGGCGTGTTCGGAGCAGTTGGCATCTCTGCACTTAGAAAGGCTTGTAATTATGTACTATTAGCAAAAAAATGAAAATATGAGTTATACATTTATGAAATATTCTAGTATTTTATTTTTCAATACTCGAACTAAGCAACTGAAACCTTCAAAATCTGACACCAGTTGACATTTTGCGTTTGTTCTTTCTATTATTGCTTATCGGCAACAGTTGTTTATCGCTTGCTTCATTTGAGATAACGATATCAGATAAAGGATCGAAGTATTGTCGGTACATTCCTATTTATTATTGATGTGATGTTTGCCTGTTTACTCAAAATTTTGTCTAAATTATGATGGCGTCAAGTTGACGCATATCCTAAGAGACAGGTATACCACAAAGAGAATTTCAGTATTTCAACGCNCCACAAAGAGAATTTCAATATTTCAACGCTTTTGAAGAAAATAGACTTCAATATATATTTACCTCGATCAATGGTTTAAAGTCTTTACAAGAGATAAAATAAAAATGCAAACGGGTTTTGTAATTTTCCTTATAAAATTCGAAATGCATCAAAATCACGCGTCCCGTAAACCTAGTGTTAAAAATGCCAAAACTTGTTTCATTTTGTAAACTACCTAAGTAATTTGCAAATTACTAGATAATCTGTACATAACCTGGCAAGCTCTCGTTAAAGTGAAAATAAGATCTTTGCAACAATGCACACAGCGCTTCAACAGGACAACAGGAACGTTTCTGTACGCTTAAAATAACATAATGTAAATAGAATGCAAATGAAATAAAATAGAGGCATTTTTCCACAATATACATAAGTGCAGTTTTCTCCCTTTCTTGTATCTTGCAGAGGGATGGACCACTACTAAGGAGACCAGATTTATAAACCATGATTTGAGGACAAAACAGAGGGGCGTCCTCGGAAAATGTTACGGTTTGAGAACACCCATATATTTATGGAAAACATTAATTTATGTGTACAATAAATATTCTTTTTTAACCCCTTGGGGATGGGTGATTCATGAAAGCATTCGTACAAAATCAGGATCAGGATGTAATTAAATAAAAAGCGGTAACTTAAATGTAGTCGTTTCTAATTTGACAGACTTACTTTGCTGTTACTTTAATTATTGTTAGTTTAATCATATATATAATCAATGTTAATTCAAAGTATAACTAAATACTTTTATTTTGAACAAAGTAATGGTGAATTAAATAAATCAAACAATTATAACTCCGCCCACAAATAAACTGCTAAAGAAATACTTTGATTACCAGTATTATCTTTTTACCCTGATTGATACGGTTTTATGGTGTCACGTATTTGTGACAGTCGGCGCGAAAGGGTTAAATAACTAATATCAGATGCAGAATCAATTTCCTCAAACTTGATTTCATTGCTGGGAAGTTTTGAAGTATCATATAATATTCTGGTTTTGAAATCATGTAAAATGAATAAGTATTATGATTATTAAACTTTGTTAATTTTTTTTTTAAAGAAATTATTTTAAAAAGAGTATGGCGTTCTCATCTGTTAGTTTTTGCATGGTGCGGTTTTGCTTTTCGTTTATATTCTCTATAAGACGAAACTATCTTGCTTAAAAAAATTGAGCTTTTCTGATTTTTCAAAATATTTCCCGGCATATAAAAAAAAAAGTATGTTTTCCGAGAAATTCGACGATACATACAGGGTTATTCATAATTCCCACCACCTGTAAACGTCATTTTTCTTTACTACAACTGGCTTCAGTGGTACATGTTACTGCCATCTACCGGCAACTGCTTAAATTAAAACTTGAATACTTTCGGAATAATTTCATATGTTCTTTTTTGCCATATTCGTCTTCGTTTTTTCACTATAACGCTTCGAAACCCCGGAGGGAATCATGAATAACCTTGTATTAAAATGATATTCTCTGTGTCTCTAAGAGAGTTAGAAAGTTTTTGAGGATAATCAATGAAATTCGAGAATTGTTCTCAAGATTCGAGGAAGTCTGGTCATCGTAATCACTACAGAAGAAGACTGCTGTGAGTCGAATTCTGGTTGCTGGTTAACTTGACTTAGCTGCATTGTTGGACCTTGTAGAAGAAGTTTAAATTTAATTTTATTATATGTTGATGAAGATAATAAACTCTTAGATCGCGATGTATGTCATCGTTGCGCATGAATTATTTGACTTATTTATTATCCGTAGAATCTTATTTTGGCATCTTGGTAACTTTTCAAGCAGAGCAAGTGATATATTACACCAGGCAGGTGAAGCGTATGTTAAGATTAATCTCTATCGGTAGGGTTTTCATCCCACCTCCCTTGAAAGAATAAATCCCGTAATTTGTGTAAAACTTTCCGGTCTTCAATTAAGGCTAAAAATTCCTGAATTTGTCGGACAATTTTTAATCTACTTGATTTATTCGGTAGTTGATAGTGAAAGTCCGTAGTAGTTGTAAATTATGAACTAATGCCAATTTATATAATCAAGAGAGCACCAGGATAACATTTTTCAGAAATTCCAGGATTTGTTCATATAAAATGACTCGAACTTGGAGGGCGAGTCGTGGGTCACAGGCTGAGTATTACGAGGAAATATAGTAAAAAGCCATATTTTTTCTAAGAGTGACAATTTTACAAATTGTTCTTTATTATTTCTCCTAGATAGGTTCAGCACGTTTTCAGAATTTTAACTAAATTACACAATGCTCAGAAATATAGCATTGCCTTCATCAGGGGCATCTAAAATTATTTTACAACACCTTATAATATTTAGCTAAGATATAATATATATTACATAGATAATGTGCATTTATGTATAAGACTATGTAAAAGAAACTATGGTATTAAATAGTGAGAACATAAACATAATCGATACAATTCATATCTCAAAAATATTAAACAACTTTAATTGTTGATAATAATAAAGCATTAATAAAATAAATTCTATTAACTTGGCATGTAAATTCAACTAGCATATCAAACTATATTTTTGGAAATCATGAGGGCTCGTCAAAGATAAATTATTAAGTAAACTCTAAGAGAATTATACAAATCTAAAATCACTAGTTAAATAAATAGAAAAGATACAGATTGTGCATAATTAAATTAAGCAGCTGCTAAAGCATAGCTCAATGTAACTCGATATTCATTTTCGAGATGTATTTGCTTTTTTTCGAACAACCACTGCTCGATAAGTCAGCTTCTAACAAATATGAAATAGCAATGTGACTCAGAGCCCTCTTAGCTCTTACACTTACGGCAGGATACCTATTTCCTATTTATTACATCCATAACTCAATCATTATACTTTGATCTCTCTTTCGAACAGCAACTGCTGAAAACCCATCATTTCACAAGTATGAAATGGCAATGGGACTCAGAGCCCTCTAAGCTGTTACATTTAAGACTCATTTCCCACTTGTACTTCTTATAACTCAATCATTCTACTTTGAAATTTTGTCCGCTCTTTCGAACAGCAACTGCTGAAAACCTAGCATTTCACATGTACGAAATGGCAGTGAGACTCAGAGCCCTCTAAGCTGTTACATTTAAGATAGGATACTCATTTCCTACTAGTATTTATAACTCAATCATTCTACTTTGAAACTTTGTACTCTCTTTCGAACAGCAACTGCTGAAAACCTGACATTTCACATGTACGAAATGGCAGTGGGACTCAGAGCCATCTTAGCTATTACATTTAGGACAGAATACTCATTTTTTGTCTTATCAAGCTGAATTTTGTTAATCAAGCTGAACCACCCTACCTTGAAACTTATTTTTTTGAATAGCTATTAGAAAACTATTAAAAGAGTTATATTAGTTTTAAAGTCACTGGCAACTCTGGCCTCATGCGAAATTAACTGAACCTCCAACATAAAATTTGGAAGCTGACTGTTGTACTTTGGTGGATGGTGAAATTTAATGAAAAATCTATTAAAATATGAAATGTTGTAAAGAGTCAATTAATAAAAATTTTATTTACGAATTATATTTATGTTAAAAACTGTTAGATAATTGTGTGCTTTGTCTCAACTGTTAGATAACGGTGTGCTAATCTCAGGATGACCATATTAAAAAAAAAAAATGTAAAAACTGGTAAAAAAAATCATTTAAACAAATTGTTTAGACTAATTACTATCGATCGAAAATATTGGAAAATTAAGTATCTGTGTTACAACTGATCAACTGAATTCCTTAAAATGGTGTGAAGTTAAAGCTCATAAAATAAACGATTACCTCATAAAAAATTTGCCCCCACTTTTTAAATTTTTCCACTCTGTGGTCAGCCTGATACATAGGGTGCATACATACCCTCAAACATTTGAGGTTTGAGTGAAATATTTTTTCCCATGATAGCGAACTAAAGCAGATAAATAACTGAAATCGGGAAAGGTAAAATCTGGGAATAACCGACAAATTACTCCTCCAGAACGGAATTAACAATATTAAAAACACTATTTACCATCCAGTGGTTCCTCAAAATTGTTATAGTGGTAGTGGTACTTACTATCAAAGCTGGAAAAATTCCCTAGTTCAGCAACCACTTAAATGCTATAAATTTTCCCTCGATTCATAGCATAACTCTCTTACTCTACAACTCTTAATAAACTGAGTTATAGAGTTAATATTTTAACTCGATAACGCTTAATGTGTGTTTGAGTCATCGAATTATTTTGGTGATCAGGAATGTTTCATGTTAACTTTTAAAAAATATAAAATGCATTTTATGACAATAATTAATACACCGCTGTAATGATTTTGGGGGATGATTGGGCGCAATGATTTCAGTAATTTTTGGAATCACTAGTAAATGAAAATATTATCGTAATAAAAAAACTGGACACTTTCAAACAGTTTAAAAAGTTTGCTCTATATCTCACATTGTAGCAAAAAATATACTTCTGTCATACCTGCCGGAAGATAAATCATTGCCACGCAAGAGTTCATAATCTCAATTATCTGCTATCATAGAATTCTTTATTTAAAAAAAAAGAATTTGAAAAAAAAGAAAGAAAACGTTGACATTGAGCTTAAAACCCTGACCGATACAGTTCTTATCTGAAATTTCAGTCAAGCAGAGCAATATATGTGTCTTTAAAGTATTCTGGTCATTCGTTGTTAATGATAAAATAGTGTTTTGATAGAGTCCGATTAGTATTGTTTTGCTAGATAAGTTTGTATTTTTTCAAATAAAGTAGTTGATTTTTATAACATAATTAAAGGACAAAACTAAGACTGAGCATTGCAGTACATAGCTGACAACTATTCCGAAATTTTTTGGAAATTCCTAGAAACTTGAAAAAAAGCACCTATCTGGAAACCATGCTAACAGGGATTCCGGCTACTTTCCTCAATAGTTTTGATACCGTGGTAGTGAACTAAGAAATTAATCCTGCTGAAATCTAGTTAGTTTTGGTTCTAGCACTAGTATAGTTCAAGTACTTCAACAAATTACAAGCGGATCACATAAAAATACTTTTTTAAAATTCATACAAAAGTTTAAAAAGTGGTAGAAAAACTACGTTGTTTTCGCTCTTTTTTCAAAAAAAATTTATCCATTCACAAACATAAATGATTCAGTATACGAATGCAATACAACAGCTTATTTTTTAAATTGAGGTTGTAGCTATAAAGACAATTTTGCTCCAGTTTTTATGGAATCTTACCAACCACTTTTTTAAAATTTTAATCTCTGACAGATATAACGTATTTTTTGAAACAGTTACCCGTTAATAAACAAACATATAGCTGAATTAAATATCAAATTCTACGAAAAAGCCACCTCTTGCTCTACAGCAAATTTCAATNAATGTCACTTACACGCATCATCCACTCAGCTATTCATGCATGGTTAACTCTTTAAGAATTTTTTTTTTTTCATTTCGCAGAATTAAACCAGATTGTTGATAAGCAATTACACTTATTTTCTCATATTGTTATTTATTAAAAAAAACTTGCAGAATACCCGTTCTTCGCAGGGATTGACAAAAAAGTAAATGATCAATAATCAAAACTACGAAATAATGCTTGAAACTGAAAGACAAATACTGACACAATTTGGCTAAATCAATTAAAAAATTTTTTTTTTATGATTTGTTTTTTCCCAACCTTGTAATTTTGAACCCCAATTCAGAGGACAAGGGAACTACTATATTGAGAAAATTTTCAAGAGGGGGGGGGGCGGAGAGAGAGTTATTCTTTACTTGGATCAATATTTGAGTCGCTCAGAAGCCAATGCGGTTAAGTCCAAAACACAAATATTGAGAAAATTAATGTTTCTTGATACATTAGTTTTTAAAATTCTTGGTTTATTAATTTAATTAGAAAAGTGTATAAAGTCTTTTTTCGAGGTGTAAACTCTGCAAAAAAACAAAATAATTACAGGATGTCTAAATAAAAACGTAAGTATTTATTGAAATAATGACAGCATCTTAAAAATTTTAGGACTTATACCTTTTGGCAGCTGAAAAAGATAAGAAATTTATGTAAAAAAATACTGATAAAAGGTGGACTTATTCACAATGGCTTTTGAAATTATTATACAATATATTCAGAAGCTATTAAAAAAAAGGCTGTCTAACCTAGAAAAAAGTAACCAACGAGTTTCTAAAAACCTCAAAATTTCCAAAAATCAGAAAATATCAAAAAATGGGCTTAACCGCATTGGCTTCTGAGCGGCTCAATTAACAACTAAAGCTTTCTGAATTTTTGGTAAGTTTGCCAACGTATTGAAAGCATTATTTCTAGAAAGCTGGAGAGTTGAAAGTTGGCAACTATCTTAGTATGTTATGACGAAGCGGCATTAATTGTTTCTATTCTATATAATAATAATAATAGACTATATAATAATATCTATAATAATGGATATATAATAAACAATCTGTAGAATGAGGGTTTAAGTAAAGGAGGGAGTGGTTCCAGCCACTAATGCGTGGGTAAGTAAGTTATCGAATGTTAAATAATGAGGTTTAGAGTAAAATAAAAAAATTGAACAAAAACAATTTACGAATAAGCAACAAAATATTTACATGAATTACGTACAAATAATTAATTACAAATTAAAAGGTAAGTCCAAAAGACTTGACAAAATATTTTAAAATGAAGTCATTGGAACGCAATTGAAAGATTAAATTACCTGAAAAGGAAATCAATTAAGCCAAAAGAAAATAAAGTCCAAAATGACTTGAGTAAAATAATTCAGAATAATTAAATTAAAAATCTCAATTGAAAAATTTACGTTAAGCAAAATCAATTTACCGAAAAGAAATTAAAGCCCAAAATGACTTGTGCAAAATAATTCAGAATAATTAAGTTAAAAATCTGAATTGAAAAATTTACGATAAGTAAAATCAATTTACCCAAATGAAAGTAAAACCCAAAATTACTTGAGTAAAATAATTCAGAATAATTAAGTTCAAAATCTGAATTGAAAAATTTACGTTACGTAAAATAAATTAACCCAAAATGACTTGTGCAAAATAATTCAGAATAATTAAGTTAAAAATCTCAATTGAAAAATTTACGACAAGTAAAATCAATTTATCCAAAAGATATTAAAGTCCAAAATGACTTGAGTAAAATAATTCAGAATAATTAAATTAAGATCTCAACTGAAAATAAAAAAAAATCATGTTAAAAGTAAAATCAATTTTGCCAAAAGAAATTAATGCCTCTATCTCTGTTATTGTGATGGGTTGAACATCACTCTTAAGTTATCAATTGATTGTTCTTCGGGAGCTACCCAAGGGTTAATTGGCATTGCTAATATACCGAGGTACGAATAAATTGCGATGGTAGAGAGCTGGGAAAAAGTAGTTCTCATATAAACTTTTGAATTATTCACATGTAGTAGTAGAGTGAAAAATGTCTTTAACACGTTCACGGTGGGAAAAGAGAAAATACTGGTCGAAGAACTATCGCAATATTAGAATAATATTCGGTAGGAGTTTAACTATTCTCAACAATAACAATTCACTGTAAGGATATTTATCACGGCGAGGAAGCAATTCAATATAAAAATTGCATCCGTTAAAAATAATTGGTAGTTATGGATTTTTATTATTCCCGGAAAAAAACTAAAAAAAGAAATTTATTGTTACCAGTTTTTACTCCGGTGCGCTGCCAAGATGAGACAATCTAGCTTGACCCACCGGTGGGTCACATCGGCATGAACGTGTTAAATCAAATTTACAATGCAAACAATAATATAAAATATAAATTTAACTAGTACTGGATGAAGTGTTTCCAAAAAGCGTGGGAGATTGACAGTCATGTTAAAAATTTTGACGATAACTGAAAACATTAAATAATACAAATAACTCAGTGCCACGAGGTAACATAAACTGATTCGTCTGAAATTTATAGACATATAATATACATCTGTGTAATAAGAAAAAGAGTAGGAGAGAGAAGTAAATGGAAAATCGTTGCATTTTATATAAAGGTTTAAGTTACTTAAATGTAGTGGTACGTAAAATAACTTTAAATTAAATTATTGACGAAATTAGCACGTTGAATGCCATGGGGGTCACCGGTGACCGGCGAAGCTTTGCAGAACATGCTTTGCAGAACACACAATAATAATTTTATTTATATACACAGAGATGTCAACTTGTTCCCGGACAGCGAATAAATATTCTCAAATGGCAGTTTATTAATTGTGATTCTTGGTTTAATAAGTTCAATTTAATATATTTTTATTCACCCTAAACAATTCGTTGGCTTATATAATTCACCACTGTTACCAGATAAGTCATACTATACCTTTTAAAAAACTAACAAAATCTGTCCTATATTTGCAAATTTAGTTTGTAGTTATTTACCGTTTGGCCAGCAGGGCAAGCCATGTAAAATTAGCGTGGCATTCAATGGGCTGAATCAAATTTACAATACAAACAATAATATATCAAAAAGCGTGGGGGATTGTAAGAAGTTTACAAGATAACTGGAAACCATACCTGCCAACTTTCACTCGTTCCGAGAATGGATTATTAGAGTGGTTGTAAAACAATAAACGAAAAACAATCTGACTCAAAAATATATTTATATTTTGATCCCGTTGATATTCACTCTCGCAAAGATTATTATGCCTTCATATATTTATTGTAATTATTTATATGTAGTGGTGGTCAAACTCATTTATAATTATCATTATAATTCAAAAAGTTAATTGGAATAACCTGATTATTGCTACCACTTTAAATATGAAACTAAAATCTTCCGGAAAATCCGGAAGAGTTGGCAGGTATGGGAAACATTGAAAAATGAGTGCCACGAAATAATATGAACTGATTCGTCGGAAATTTATGGACATATAATATCCATTTGTGTAATAAAAGGAACTCTGCAAGAAATCAACAGATAAACTGTTGGATTTTATATAAAGATTTAAGTTACTTAAATGTAGTGGTAGGTAAAATAGCTTTGATTAAATTATTGACTAAATTAAGAATCCCATATTAAAACAAAAATTTCACGACACACAAAATGCAATTCTTACAGAGCTAAGAGAAAAGTGTTTTCATTTTTCGAAAATGAAAAAAGTGGTCACACTAAATGTTTCATTAGTAGATATATTTTGCACGAACAATAAAATTTTTTTCTAACATAATCGATGAACAATTTAAATAATTAGATTTGGGTAAAAAGTCAAAGCACCAATCTGTTTTAAATCTATTGAGGTAGGTGAGCGAAAGTACTTATATGATAGATTTAGCAGAAGTACAAATATCAAAATTGAATCACCAATTAAAAGCAATATTAATTTGAAGTAAATAAATGAGCAACTTACCAGACTAAATGATTTTAAAAATCTTTAATTTTTAAATTCTTTTTCGTCTGAAATTAGAAACATTGCCAAATATCAAAATGAAAGCTTTTTTTTAAAAAAAAATAAAAACTGTACCTTATTATATGCCACATGATCATGGAAATTTAAAATGGATTTATTTAAGTTAGTTACATATTGTGGAGGTCAAAACTACTCAAATTTAAACGAATACTCAAACATGAAAGCAGGGTTCCTTGTGCTCCAAAAATGAGAAAAGCTGGCAGTAAAATCGTTTCACATCTAACTTATTTTCGAGAGAAATAAAAAGCCTTGGTCACCAAGATTAAACAAAAGTTATAACATATGACCTAAACTGTTTTTTTAATTGCGGAAAATATTTGTCAGTAAGTTTCAGTAATCATGGACATTTATTTCGTACGAAAGCGAAATGGAAATGAAATAATTTTACTGCCACTTTTTCTCTCTTTCCAGGGTACAAACAGCTCTGTATGAAAGCAGGGGTGAAAGCGAGACGGAAAAGAGGAAAGGCTGGTAGTAAAACCTTTTCAGTTATATCTAGTTTTGGGAGGAGTTAACTTATTCTCTTTTTAAAAGTAGTCAGCAATATCTACTTTGTCCTAGAAAAATAAGCAGTTTTATATATAGACTAAAATTATAAAAGAAATCCTGATAGTTACAGATATTTTATTTTTCTCGGAAAATATGCTAAAATGAAATGTCTTTCGTACCAGTTTTTGCACTTTTCCGTCTTGCTATATAAGAGCTTTAAGTCCTGTATGAAAGTATAAATTTTGCTACAATTTTAAATCTGATCAACAAATTAAATATTCAGTAAAATTTTGTCGCGTCTCAGCAGTATTCGGGTTATTCAAACTTTAAAACATTGCTTTAATCCACTAAATGCTTTATTTATTTATTTATTGATACTCACGCATCTACAAGCTTGCATGCTACAACAATGCTCTATCATGCAAAAGTCTTGCAAGAATTGGAAAAAAAAGCATTTATAAAAAAAATGGCAACGCAAATTTTAGGACAAAATTATTTAAACATCTCATAAAAATGACTATGTATTAACTCTATGTAATTAATTTTTTTTAACACGTTGAATGCCATGGGGTCACCAGTGACCGACACTGAGTTAGTTCGTAGAGCCATGGGGGTCACCGGTGACCGGCGAAGCCAAGATTATTAGAAACACAAAATTCGAGTAAATTTTGGATATTTTTATATTATTATCGCTACTAAAATGGTTTGAAGAAATGAATGCTATATAGAACATACAAAAATAGTTTTATTTATATACACAGAGATGCCAACTTTCTCTAAGGCAGCTAATAAATATTTTCTAGTAGTAGTTTATTAATTGTGATTCTATTCAATTTAGTAAATTTTTATCCACCACTATTTCTAAACAATTCGTAGGCTTATATAATTCACCACTTTTTTTCAGATAAGGCACGCTAAACCTTTTAAAAAACTAGCAAAATCTGCCTAATATTGCAAATTTAGTTTGTAGTAATTTACCGTGGCATTCAGCGTGTTAACGGAGTTTTTTTTTTAAATGTTTAAAGAGGTCGCAGATTTTACTATTAAACGTTTGATTGAAAATATTGACCACCAGGACGTTTAAATACTTCTATGTCTTATAAATAAGAATTATAAAATGCGGTAAAAGAATGTTGTGGTGTTCAGGGAAGTATAATTTTGGAAAATCTAAAGTATCAGTCGAATTTTTTTTTTAAAGTCAACTACTCAAGACGACCACTATTCGTTAAGCATGCGTAGGAACTTTACTCTTAAAAGTAACGGTTAAAAATACAAGAACTTTAAGCAAAAGTAAAAAATTTTGATTTTTAAGAAGTAACTAGTAAAAAGTAGAAGTAAAAGTACAAGTACAAAAAAAAAGCAACGATTTCAAAGTACATTTCTAGGAAATCAAAAATTAAAATTAACTTTAATTTTCATTTAAAAAAATGAAAGAAAAAGTTTTTTTTTTAAGAATCAGAATTTAAATTTATAAAACTTTAAAATGCAGGAAAATGTTTACAAAATTCATTGAAATGGTAAACTTTGAAAATATTCAAAAACGAAACCGGAAATCAAAACAACGTTTGCATATGAAAACGGTGTTCCATAATATTTTAATTTTAAAACTACAAATCGTTGGAAATATTGTTTCGCAGGGGACAAAAACGAAGCTTTTATTCGATAGTCGAAGCTAATGTTAAGAAATTTTCAGCTTCTTTATAAACTCACTTGATACAAATTATTAATTTTTTCCAGGAGCGTATGAACCCTGTTTGTTTAATGGAATTTTAGAGGTGAAAGTGGTTCTTTTTTTTTTAATTGTTGAAAGAATTTCGAATGCAAAGCGGCAATTGTTAATTGAACCATAGTAACATTGAGAAAAGGTAGAACTTTGCATGTTCAGAGATCTGCTTTTTTAATTAATTTTTTAACAGTTTTTTAGAAGGCTTTTCTTTTATACTTCTGATTTAATCTTAAATATTTTTATCCTTAAGGTATTGTGATGGGCAAAACTATTGTGTATCTTCAAAATGAACACTGTAATAAAACATGTGTACTACCACTACTTTTTTGGAAAAAGAAACCGATTTTTTGAAAAATTGGTTGCTCTCCTTAAAATGTAACATCGCGACCTCAACATAGATTCTTTAGATCATCACATAGCAAAGTTAAATTTCAGATTTTTTGAAAAAACCATGAATTGTGACACCGCAGGATTCAACGAAATTTTTACTTTTGAAAACTTAAGAGAAGACANTTTATTTAATTTTTTAACAGTTTTTTAGAAGGCTTTTCTTTTATACTTCTGATTTAATCTTAAATATTTCTTTCCTTAAGGTATTGGGAAGGCAAAAGGTGATGGGCAAAACTATTGTGTATCTTCAAAATGAACACTGTAATAAAACATGTGTACTACCACTACTTTTTTGGAAAAAGAAACCGATTTTTTTGAAAAATTGGTTGCTCTCCTTAAAATGTTTAAAATATTTCTTAAAGATAAATTCAACAAAACAAAATTTTTCATTACTCTTAGAAAGAAAATTTCGATTATTTTTATTTAAAATTTTTCGTTTGTTTTCTAATTGCAAACGATATTGCATATAAGTTTCCATGGATTCGGAAAAGATTCGATATCCATACGAAATATTCATTCATCTTTCTACCGTAAACAACAATAACGAGGTGATGGTTCTTGTTTTTATTTTCAACGAATTAGGTTAGTGCTTTTCCGAACCCCACAATCCGATACGTTTAGTTTCAAACGATATTACAACCTGCAGACGATCGGATGGGCGAGAATGAAGCGCGCGAACGAAACGGAGTGAAAAAGAACAAGAGAAACAAAAAAGTCAAAACTCGACCTCAAAATGGTTTGTTGTAAATGGGTCTGAAAAAATTCACCGCTTTTATTTTCTTGCTGGATAAGTGTTGACTTCGTACCTCATCTTGGGCAGTTCTCCAGAATAATTGACCTTGTGGATGATTTTTCGGAAGCGTGCGATACGGCAAGTCAACCCGTTCGTGCCTTCCGCTTTTTTTTCTTTCTTCCATTTTAATTTCAATGTGAGTAACGAGCAGACGATTCTCAGATTAATTTAAGTGCTAATAAATACGAAGTGAACGGAAAAGATGAGGGACTCCGTTCTTCATTAGAATGCAAGGAAGATGAAGTTCGTATATAGGATATTAAATTTTCCCGCTCTGTTCTTAGGTGAGTCGAATTTATAAGCCATTATTTATTATTTATTTCAAAGCAAAGTAATAAAAATAATATGCTATTTTTGGTTTAAAAAATATTTTTATGTGATTAAATATTAATATATTATTTAATATTTATAGTAATTAAATTTTTAAATATCAGTACAGTATTTAAAAAAAATTATATGTATTTATTTTACAAATTTATATTTTTTAACTTCTAATATATATTTTTCCTTTCTTCATCTATTTATTTTAATTAACTGATTTATTTATTTTTGTTGAGAAGAAGGAAATCTAAGTGGAGTCTTTTACGTCCGTAAATTTTAAAATTGTATTCTAGTAAAAATAGTGGATTAACTACACCATAACGTGTTTTGCTTTATATAGTTTGATCGACTCATTGTTACCACTAGTAAAAATTAATATAGCACGTACGAATTAAGGAAAAGGTCTAGCCGTCTAGCTCTAGCTGAAAAATAATGAATTCTTAACGAAAAAAAGATGAGAAAAATGAAGTTTCTTCCAATGCTTGCTACCACTCTAACTTTTATATATCCTTTTGTGGACTTGTATGATCCTTGCTAATATGGTCACGGAGAAAAGTTTTTCTAGCAATATTTTGTGTTAGCAACATTTATGTATATTTTTTTGTATAAATTTTGTTTTTAAAAATTTTTTTTTATTAAAAAAATAGTTGATTTACTAACCTTGAAAAATAAATTATTCAAACAGTTGCTGTGATGTAAACTTGCAGTTCTTCGCCAGGAAATTTTTTCTAGTGGTAGCAAATTTAGGGTTTTAATATTACAGATTTGGGCTAGTACATTTAAACAGAGTTCTCACAGTCTCAAAATTTTTTTAAGAGGTAGCAACAGTTGGTTAAGTCTGAACGCTTAAAACTAACAATAAATTTTTAATTTGAAAGAAATATATATGAATAAATTAACGAAAGGATGAATCATTGGATTTGTGAATTAGTGAATAAGTTTATAAGTAAATAGAAATATAATGCAGTCAGCTCCTACCGTTTTTACATTGCATTCTAGAATTTTTTTTTACATATAGTTATGTGGTTAGGATAGTTCAAATGATAGTTAAAATAATAGGATTATATGAAAAATAATAGTTTACATAATTTTAATATGATGCAACGACTACTGTTACATACCAACTGCCAACTTTTTCTAGTGGTCGAGAAATAATTATTGAACGAGTCAAAAAAAAAAGAAAAGAAAAAAAAGAAAAAGTGGCGACTTCAATTAAATAAGTAACTGGTCACTTTTGCTTTGAAAATCGGTAAATAATAAAAGTACATCAATTTAGAAAGATTCTGAAAAAGAGAATTTTCACTAAAATGTCCAATGCTTCCATTCAAAATTTTGACCTTTCGGAATCCGTCAATTTTTGTTGGAAAGATTCATATGGAAGGAGAGTTCACGCATATTCACATATTTCTAAGTTGTAATGTATACATTAAATGTAGTTCGCCTACCTAAATATTTTCAAGTATTTCAGTATGTTTAACTAAATTCATTATGTTTAAATTTTGTCGCATATTTATTTTATTTTTATTGGTGAATTAACTATTTTAAACCGGTAAATTATTTCTAATATGAAATTTTAAAAAAAATACTTAATCCGAGCAAAAAAAGAAAGAAAAAGAAAATTGCAAAATGTGACTATTAAATAAAAATGACGTATCCATAAAGGTTACCGAATCATTAGGTTTCAGGAAATAGTGGCTACTAGCCGAAAATGTACAATTTCAGGCGTGGGTTACAAGATCATTTAAAATGCAACAAGATAACTACTTGACCTTTTTATGAACGTTGAAACTATTTAAATATAATGGCAGTCAAAATTATATTAAGACAAATTTATTAAAACAAGACTCAAGCGTAAAAACAAAAGTTAAACTGTCACATTAAATATAAAAATAAAATCTTTCGAAAAATCCGGAACAGTTATGCTGTGATGATGTTATATACAGGTATGCTGTTATCATTGCGTTAACCCTTTCGAAGGCAGTGGGAAGTATACTTACCACCACGTTTTACCACTTTTAATTTAGGTTTCCATTTTTCAATAACTTCAGCTTTCTTGAAGGGAGTTTGAATGAAATTGGTAACCATTTGTCACTTTTAAAAAACGTATAAAAGTTATATAATATATAATTCCTTTTGAAGTTTGTTGCATTTAAGGAATTTATTTTATAAATAAAGAAAAATAAAAGTCAGTAAGTTCCTAATAGGTCATGTTAAATATATTTACCACCAAAAAAAATGGCATTTTTATAAACTAAATGAGTTTTTTTTTCTTATTTCAATTACTGTTCTTAAAACAATTTAAATTCCAAAAATACTTTAATTTCCCATTACTAGAAATAAAGGGCCCGTTAAAGGGTTAATATATGCAGGTATGCTGTTATCATTGCGTTAAGGTTCTACAAATAGCTTAAAAAAAAAAAAAAAAAAAAAAAAAAAAAAAAAAAAAAAAAAAACGAACACAGTCATTAAAAGTTTACAAGGTAAAACCCAGAACCCATTAATACAGGGATGCCAGCTGCTTTGCAATCGGCAAAAATTTTGATAAATTGGTAGCGAATTAACTAGTATAACTTGTATAATAAGGATAATTACGCCCACTCTTTAAAAGTGTCTCCACGAGATACTTGTAATTGTGTTGCCTTTGATATGATGCTTTTAATTTTTGACATGTAATGTTGGAAAAATGACTTAAAATTAAAAATACTAAACTAAATATGACTTAATTTTCTTTACCACTAAAAAAATATTTTATTACTAAGTGGAGCAAGTTCGCATCTCTGTAAATAAATTGGTTACAAAACATAAGGTTGCGAAAGTTTTAGAATTCAGAGTGGTAGATATTTTACAGTAGCATGGATGCCAAAGGCGACTAAAAATATAAAAAGTGTTGATTATTAATTAGCAAAAATCTATTAAAGGAGATTAAAATTAGCAAACTCACCTTGGCCTGTTCTTTTAGTCTCCTATTGAAAGGGAATCCAAATAAAGTTTTCCTTTTAGATACAAATATGAATTTTAGATATGAATATGAAATAAGATACGAATTTAGATATGAATTAAAATGGTGACTGAGGATCACCTCTCGAACCCGAAAGGTTAAGGCAGGTGATACTAATTTATTTTCTTTGTTGAACGACGCAGAACGATGGTACATAAAAAAAAAACATATCAATGATAGAGCATTTTTTTCTTTTAAATTCTAATTCTTGTTATTAATGAATTTAAAGTCAGGTTTTAAATTTCCGAATTCGCAATCGTTCTAGTTTAGGCGATTGAACATACAAATTCTTAAAAAAAAAATCAAAGGATTTAAATTTTAATAAATATATAAACAATGAAATTGTAAAAATTCCAGCTAATTTGCATATTAAATCTGTAATGTACCATCTGCTTTGAGTCAAGCTTTTAATCTTTAAAAATAACTTTTAATCTTTAAGGAAGCGTGCGATACGGCANGAAAAGATTCGATATCCATACGAAATATTCATTCATCTTTCTACCGTAAACAACAATAACGAGGTGATGGTTCTTGTTTTTATTTTCAACGAATTAGGTTAGTGCTTTTCCGAACCCCACAATCCGATACGTTTAGTTTCAAACGATATTACAACCTGCAGACGATCGGATGGGCGAGAATGAAGCGCGCGAACGAAACGGAGTGAAAAAGAACAAGAGAAACAAAAAAGTCAAAACTCGACCTCAAAATGGTTTGTTGTAAATGGGTCTGAAAAAATTCACCGCTTTTATTTTCTTGCTGGATAAGTGTTGACTTCGTACCTCATCTTGGGCAGTTCTCCAGAATAATTGACCTTGTGGATGATTTTTCGGAAGCGTGCGATACGGCAAGTCAACCCGTTCGTGCCTTCCGCTTTTTTTTCTTTCTTCCATTTTAATTTCAATGTGAGTAACGAGCAGACGATTCTCAGATTAATTTAAGTGCTAATAAATACGAAGTGAACGGAAAAGATGAGGGACTCCGTTCTTCATTAGAATGCAAGGAAGATGAAGTTCGTATATAGGATATTAAATTTTCCCGCTCTATTCTTAGGTGAGTCGAATTTATAAGCCATTATTTATTTCAAAGCAAAGTAATAAAAATAATATGTTATTTTCGGTTTAAAAAAATTTAATGTGATTAAATATTAATATATTATTTAAAATTAATATTAATTAAATTTTTAAATATTAGTACATTACTTAAAGGAATATTTGCGTTTATTCTTCTAACTTATATATTAACTTCTAATTTATATATTTTTTTCTTCATCTATTTATTTTACTTTAACTGATTTATTTATTTTTGTTAAAAAGAAGGAAATCTTAACTGGAGTCTTTCATGCGCGTAAATCTTAAGATGGTATTGTAGTAAAATTATTGGGCCAACTACTTTATAATGTATTTTGCTTTGTATTGTTTGATCGATTGATTGTTACCGCTTGTAGAAATGAATATATCACGTACGAATTAAAGAAAAGATCTAGCCGATAAATAATTAATTTTTAACAAAAAAGAGATGAGAAAAATAAAGTTTCTTCAAATGCTTGCTACCACTCTAACTTTTATATATCCTTTTGAAGACTTGTATGATCCTTGCTAATACAGTCATGGAGAAAAGTTTTTCTTAGCAACATTTTGCCTTAGCAATGTTTTTATATATATATATTTGCGTAAATTTTGTTTTCAAAAATATTTTTTTTGGAAAAAGAAATGGTTGATTTAAATCATTTGAAAATCAATTATTCAGACAGTTGCTGTGATGTCAACTTGCAGTTCTTTGCCAGAAACTTTTTTCTAGTGGTAGCAAATTAATTTCTCATTTATTTTTTATTAAATCTCTTATTTCTTTCTGTTGCACTGATGAAGGTTGCCCTTTGAGCATCAGAAACAACTGTCTGTATTTTATAAATATTTTTGTGCTCTTTAACGTTGTTTGCCTTAGTTGGCAAATTAAGTGTTTTAATATTAGAATTTTTACCCGGAAATTATTTCTAGTGGTAGCAAATTAAGTATTTCAATATTAGAATTTTGTGTTAGTACATTTAAACAGTGTGCTCACAGTCTGGAAAAATTTTTAAGTGTTAGCAATAGTTAGTTCAGTCAAAATGCTTAAAGCTAACAATAAATTTTTAATTTTAATGAAATATACATGAATAAATTAACGAAAGGATAAATCATTGGATTTGTGAATTAGTGAATAAGTTTATAAGTAAATAGAAATATAATGTATGGCAGTTGGCAATTATAATTTTTACACTGCATTTTAGAATTTTTATTAAATATATGCGGTTAGAATAGTTTAAATGATAGCTAAAATAATAGGATTATATTAAAAAATAATAGTTCAAATAATTTTAATCTGACGCAACGACTACTGTTACATACCTGCTAACTTTTTGCTCTGTCCACAAAAGTTTTTTCCTAGTGGTAGTGAAATAATTATTGAACAAGTCAAAAAAAAAAAAAAAAAGTGGCGACTTCAATTAAAGTAAGTAACAAGCAACCTTTTTTGTTTTGAAAATAAATAAATTATAAAAGAACATCAATGTAGAAAGACTAAAAAACAGAATTTTCACTAAAATGTTCAATGTCTCCATTCGAAATTTTGACCTTTCGGAATCCATCAATTTGTGACGGAAAGATTCTTATGGATGGAGAGTTCACATATTTCAAAGTTGTAATGCATACATTAAATGTATTTCAAATACTTAAATATTTTCAAGTATTTCAATATGGTTAACTAAATTCATTATGTTTAAATTTTGCAGCATGTTTATATTATTTTTATTGGTGAATTAACTATTTTAAACCGGTAAATTATTTCTAATATGAATTTTGTTTAAAATTTTTTTTAATTCGAGCAACAAAAGAAGATTTTTAATCCAAGCAACCTGGAAAATGTTTTTCTTCATATTTAAAGTGGTAGCGAAACTCAGGTTATTCCATTAAACTTTTTGAATTATAATAATAATTATAAGGGAGTTTTACCACATTACATATAAATATACAAAAGCATACGTAAGCGAATTTCTACCTGGATAAATATATTTTTGAATAAGATTGTTTTTTTTAGTAATTGTTTTACTACTCGTTGGAAAATCCATTCTCAGAAAGAGTGAAAGTTGGAAGGTATGGTTTCTGTTTTAGTTATTGTCGTCATTTTGATTTTAAAAAAATTTGTATTATTTTTATCATACCACTTATCTTTTAAAATAAGAATATTTTTGCAATTTAAAAAGATTTGAATTCTATGGATACCACAGGTGACTAAAAATGTTAAATGTAGTAGAAACTAATTTCATTTTTTTTTAAATTTATTATCTCTTTAATTATTCAATTGTAGGTACCACTATTATTTACATTTCAAATTATTAACATTTAAAACAACAACATCACCTTCGATAATACATGTAAAAAATGTGGTATAAAAAGTTGCTCATTTTAATCTATTTTGTTATAATTTTGAATTTTATTAAACATGACTTTTTCCATTTTAGTCACCAGTGGAAAGACGGAATTCAAATTGTGTCATACCAATAATCTTTAATATAAGAATGTAATATTATAATAAACATAATCTGTCGAATATGTCACTACAATAATACCTATTATTTAGCATTCCAATAAAGTTTTAACACAAGAATATTATAATAATCTGTAAAATATTTTAATGCAAGAATGTTATTGTACCAAACCGACAATTTTTTCTTGAATAATAATGTTATAATCGGCTGAATGTCTTAAAATAAGAATATTGTAATAATTTATAGAATATTTAAAACAAGAATATTATTTATATTAAATGTAATGTTATTATACAAGAATGTAATTTATATCATTCCATCAATGTTTTAATATAAGAATATTATTAGTAATAATCTGTAGAAAGTCTTAGTGTAAAAATACTATTATATCATTCCAATAATGTATTAGAATAAGAATATTATTAAAATTTGTAGAATGTTCTAGTGCAAGGATCTTATTGATCAATTACGACAGTGTTTCCCAAAGTGTGGTACGCGTACCCCTAGGGGTACGGGAACAGTTTAGAGGGGGTACGCGTTCGTAAGCGAAATATCTTGCAACAAAGGAAAATTTCAAAAAATTTTATTTAAAAACAAAGATAGCCATATAGATTTACGTTTACGTATTTTTCTATTGGCTATTTTTTGCAGAGTTAGCAGTTTATAATAAGTGGTGTCAACAGCCAGTTGTGATTTTTACCTTTTGTGCAATTCTTTTATAGTAAAAAATACAATCATTTTTTAATTAGTGGTACACAGCGTTACGAGAAATTTAAAAGGGGTACACAAAAGTCATAAGTTTGGGAAACACTGAATTACGACAATGTTTTATTAAAAATATTGTTATAATCTGTTACATGTTTTAATACAAGAACATTATTTATATGATTCTGATAGAGATTTAACCCTTTTGAATGCCGTGGTAAGTATACTTACCACCAAGTGTTACCACTTTTAATTTAGGTTTCCATTTTTCAATAACTTCAGTTTTCTTGAAGTGAGTTTGAATAAAATTGGTAACCATTTGTCACTTTTAAAAAACGCATAAAAGTTATAAAATACATAATTCCTTTTGAAGTTTGCAGCATTTAAGGAATTTATTTTATAAATAAAGAAAAATAAAAGACAGTAAGTTCCTAATAGGTCATGTTAAATATATTTACCACCAAAAAAATGACATTTTTATAAACTAAATGAGTTTTTTTTATATCACTTACTGTTCTTAAAACAATTTCAATTCCAAAAATACTTTAATTTACCTTTACTAGAAATAAAGGGCCCATTAAGGGGATAATATGCGAATTATATTATCACAATATTATTATAAATCTTTTTTAATAAAATAATATTATTTATATCATTTCGATAATAACTTATTATAAGAGTATTATTATGATCTGTAGAAAATTTTAATACGAGAATGCTGTTTATATCATCTCGAATACAAAATAATTATAATCTGTAGCACGTTTTAATACAAGAATACTGCATCTTGATAATATTTTAATAAAAGAGAGTTATTATAATCTGCTACATGTTTCGATACAAATTATTGTTTTCTATTGTGAAAGTTTTAAAGTGAAACCGTAATTCATTTCCTGTGAAACTAGTCTATCCTTTCTCCGTACTTAGTTTTTATTTTTTTTTACATCGTCTTGACAGAGATATAAATGTATCTAGCTCGCTTTCAAAGAATAAAATTTATTACCGGCCTCGTTTACCCGACTCTAAATTGGGTCATATAAATTATAACCTCTGTATATTTTAAAGACAGCTTTTTCTTAAGCCACTAAAACAAATACACGCTTAAATCATTACCTAAAATAAATTCTCAAACTCAGGCAAGTCTACTTCAGCGAGTGAACCAACTTTACGACAAGATAATCCCAATTCCTCGCTTTCAAATACCCATTAATTATATCTAGATGGATAATGACCAGCTTTATGGACTTCGAAAGAAAGGGATTTTCCTAAATAACTTCGAAATGAGTGCTCTTTAATTGCGCAATATTCTATTTTCTTCGAACACACACATGCGGTGCGTGAGTTGTTTATCCTATTTGTCTATATGCTCTGGTGCTCTTCTTGTCCAAATTATGGCATTTCAGTGGACGAAGATGCATCTTTTATTCACAATTTGTGGTAAACAGAGTGTTACGCGTTACGTGAAAAAAGGTATTCCTCTTGGTAATAAGCGTGAATTTCTTTGAAAAGTCCTCTCTTCTGAGACCTTTGTTTGCAGCTGATCTTTGAATTTGTTTTACTATGCTTTACAAATTTATACAACGGTTTATTTTAAATTAAAGAGTTCCGGAGAAAAATGGAAGTTTTGTGGTGTCTTCCGGGTCTTAAATTTGAAAATAATCTGCGCATAAATTCAAAATTTCTTTTTGCGAAATATTTTTTCCCAGTTGGTTTTGAATAAATAGTTGCATTCTATGCGCGACTGTAAGTTATTTTTTAACTATTTTTTTTAGCATTGGAAAGTGAAAAACATTAATGCATTTCAAACATATATATTGTTAAACTACTCTTACGCCTTCTTTGGTTTAAATCAGAGAATATTAACACGCTGAATGCCACGCTAATTTTACATGACTTGCCAGCCTGACCACAATGATTTTCTCAGTATGTATTGCATTAATTTCTTAAACCATTTTAGTAACGATAATAATATAAAAAAATTAAAAGCATTAAAAATTTACTCGAATTATGTGTTTCTAATAATCTTGGCTTAGCCAGTCAACCCCCGTGGCGCTACAAACAAACTCAGTGCCGGTCATCGGTGACCCCCATGGCGTGTTAAAGTGAATGTTTGATTGTCGCGTATAGCAATTTATTTATTTTATTTTACACATACATATGCAGACTTGTGTACTCATTACCAAGTACAACTTTTAGTTACGTAGATACATCCGCTATTTCGATGTAACAGCCAGAGATGCCAACTGCTCCGGACACACCAAAAATAATTAATAAAACCGTAAATAACTACAAAGAAAAGTTTGCAAATATTTGACTATGCTTTCTCGCTTTTTAAAAGGTGAGGCATGACATGACATGAGTAGTATAAAGTGGTCAATAATATAACCCTACGAATTATTTAGAAATAGTGGTGGATAAAAATCTACTAAATTGAATTTATTAAGCCACGAATTACAAATGATAAACTACCACTTTAAAATATATATTTGCTGTCCGGAGCAAGTTGGCATCTCTGTTTAATTTTGCAGAAATAAGATAGTTCTGTCTACCTTAATAAACTAATGATATAAATATGAATACTTGGTTTAATAGTCAAACCATTGAACTTTTCAAAAAGTTAAGTGGTACCTAACAGAAAGACATGTATATGAGGTAGCTATATTCTAGAAAAATTTAAAAACTGGTTAAAAAAGGGATTGAGGAAATAAAATGTTTTAATGAATTAATATCAGTTAAAAATGCTTGTAAAATGCAAGTGGAGAGCAGAATTCCTAAAACTAACTTGAAATTAAAGCCTATAAAGTTTACGATGACCTCATAAAATATTTGTCACCAATTTTTACATTTTCTCAGAATGTGGCCACACTGATGTACCAGTATTTTTCTCATTTATATATCAGTTTTCCGGAAGATTTTTATTTCTATTTTTAATGTGGTATCGCAATGTTTGGATTCATGCTTTATGCTTGCTTTATCTTATTTAATTTATTATAATTTTAGCTATCATTACATTTTATTTTAAACAAACATAAAAAGACTGGTTAGTTTTCTCAGCGACTTCCAATTTTTTTTCCAGCTACGGAACCCTAAATGATCGAACAACTTTTGTGGAAACCCTGTCTTTAAAAAAACCTTCATTAGCAGTTGTAAATATTAAAAAAAAAAAAAAAAAAAAAAAAAAAAAAAAAAAAAAAAAAAAAAAAAAAAAAAAAAAAAAAAANGACCTGCACGCGAAGTCGAGCACTTTACGGTAGCACAGTTTAACGAGGACCAATACCGCACACCCTCAGTCCCTACGCAGGCTGATCCAAGTGGGTCACCCACCCGCACACTGACCGCAGCCAGTGATGCTTGACTTCGGTGATCTGATGAGAACGGTGTCTTAACGATCAGTCCACTGCGGGACTTTTATTTATAAGCAATTGGGCACCTGGACAGCGCAGAAAACCCATAAAATAAAAAGTGAAAGACATATGTACTTACTTTTACTTTATTTATAAAAAATTGGGCACCTGGGTCAAATTGGGCACAAAAATTGGGCACAAGTCCTTCACGCAGCTGCCCAAAGATATATGTACGACAAAGTGGCGAATTATATAAGCCTACGAATTATTTAGAAATAATGGTGGATAAAAATCTACTAAATTGAATTTATTTAACCAAGAATCACAATTGATAAACTACCACTTTAAAATATTTATTTGCTGTCCGGAGCAAGTTGGCATCTCTGCAATGATTTAATTTTGCAGAAATAAGATAGTTCTGTCTACCGTAATATACTAATGATATAAATATGAGTGCTTGGTTTAATAGCCAAACCATTAAACTTTTTAAAATCTAAAGTGGTGCCTAACAGAAAGACATGTATGTGGGGTAGCTATATTCCAGAAAAATATAAAGTTAAAGAAATGAAAAGTTAAAGAAAGAATCAAGGAAACAAAATGTTTTAATTAATTAATATAAGCTAAAAATACTTGTAAAATAATAGCAAAGTAGTAATTGGCGAACGAAATTCCTGAAACTAACGTGAAATTAAGGTTTATAAAATTTACGATGACCTCATAAAATATTTGTCACCACTTTTTGCATTTTCCCAGAATGTGGGCACACTGATATACCAGCATTTTTGTTCATTTATATATCAGTTTTCCAGAAGATTTTTGTTTCCATTATTAATATGGTTAATTTATTATAATTCTAACTATTATTACATTTTATTTTAAGCAAACATAAAAGGAACGGATTGTCTTCTCAGCGGTCCCCAATTTTTTTCAGCTATGGAACCCTAAATGATCGAACATCTTTTTGGGGAACCCTGACTTTCAAAAAAACTTTCATTAGCAGGTGCAAAAATGCAAAATAACTAAATAAAAGAAGAAAAAAAAACTTCAAATTAATTTAGGAACATATCATATGAATGAAATTTTATCATCGTTTCATCAATAAGTCTAAAAATTTGGTTTTATGTTAGGCCGTTGAATTCGAAAATTTGCAGAAGCGACGTTTTTTGCTGTATAAGTTAAGTCTAGTAGTTTCTGTCGTTTTAGTTGAGACTGAATAAAATAAGCTTAACTATATATATTTGAAAAATAACTGTTTGCTGAAAATAAGCTGAACTATATATATTTGCATAATAATCTGTTATAAATTGTGAGAAAGGTTATAGGAGAAAAATAATTCTTTATTCTTAAATTTGGTAATTTTATTTTGAATTTCAAATTTCGAATAGAAATACTGATGCTATAATTTGCAAATGCATATCATTTAGAAATTTATTTAATGTATTGTTATTGGTAAAAATTATATTTTTTAAAATTTCCTATTTCTATTTTATTGCAATTATACATAAATAATTTCCTAAAAATAACCTTAATATTAAATAAATAATGGATTGTTGGTGGGATACAAATCTATTACAGGTTTCAAAAAATCATTACTGGTTCAAAAAAGTTTTAAGTCACGGTACCCCTGTGACCTTTCAGTGGAACTCTAGGGTTCCGTGGAACACCATTTGGCGACCACTTAGTTCTCTTATTGTGTTTTAAGTGATGATGGTGAAAAGTGAACTAAATATTAGTTTACAATATTAGTTCAACAGTTCTTTTACAACAATATCAATAGTTATTTAAAGTTAATAATTTATTTTTACAAAACACATGCTTTGAGTTTTCCTTGGATGTTAAGTAAAAGAGCCAATAGTGATTATTTAAAAATCAGTCCTTTATATAGCTTTCATTTTGTTTTTGGAAAAGTTCGATTTCCTCATAAAGATTCAATTCGCTGTATTAAACTTGGTAAAAAATGAAACTATAATTTAATTCATCCGACGAGCCAGCATAAAATACAATTCACGATAAAGATTATTTCAAGCGTTCTCATCCCAGCAGAAACATAGTTTATAGCTCATTCTTTCCCATAAGATCTCTCCAAATTCATTTGTGACTTCAAATTTGAGGGTAAAGTTAAGATAATGAAAAATTAGTCCATTCTTTGTTATCCTAAAATTTATCTTTAATTGTAAGAAGAAAGCTGTATTATCTCCACAATGGGGGAAGAACGATAACTATGGCGAAATTTTTGGCGAGGTTTTCCAAATGTATGATTCCGATAAAATACATTAGCATCAGATGTAGACAAGGATGTAAAATGGGTTTTTTGACCTTAGTTCAGGCAAGAGGGTGTCGGGGGTGCGGAGAAAGTGTGTTTCTGTCTGTCTGTCTGAGGAAGGTTTTGAAAGTTGGAATCTGTATCAACAGTTAACATTCATTCAGTTTGGGCGTTGGAACTTTCGTTTTAAAACAATTGCGTATCTTCTCCAACATTTGAGGTTTAGACAAAATACTTCTAACTGTAGAAACAAATATATGCGATATAAAACTTCTTATTAGTGATTTATAAACATGACCATCTGTTTAACTGAACTTTTATAAATCTGTTTCACTTATCAGGGGGTCAGTTCAGATATTTTGTGAAACGTCCTGTTTTTGTGAAATTGTGAAAAAAATTACTCACATTCTTTCTACCAGGGTCCTGCTTTTATGAACTTGAACAAATAGGGTCCGGTTATTGCAAAAAATGTTTTCAACCTCAGACCAATGGCAGCTCATTTTTGTAGTGACGTAGTTTTAACTAAAATACAAAATATTTAATTTCCTTTTATTCCAATTGCATTCCAATTACCAGAAAGAACCACCTTAAAGACCACAATACAAGACGAAGGGGAAAAAGGCCGCTAACGGCCCCAGGCGCCCAGATATATTTCGATGATGATGATGATGAAAAAACTTTTTCAAGGAGTTGTTTAAATTATAAATAGATACCAAATTATGCTCAGCATTGTAAAATCATAGTAAAAAAAAAATTAAATTTTCAAAAAAAAAAAAAAAAAAAAAAAAAAAAANTTAAAAAAAAAAACAGCAATTGCTGCTTCTAAATTAGAGATGCAACATACAAATATATTTGTTATTTAGCCTCTACTGCTGAACGCAGAATATTCATATCGGGCGAATAATGGAAAAATCGTCTGCCGAAGACAAAACGTAATTCGTTTACATCCATCTTTCTTGTTTTCTGCCTTGGGAAGGGTTTATTCAATTAACAAAACAATGATGTAGATAAACAAATTTGTAAAGGATCCGATTAAAAGGAAAATCATTTTGTGAGGTGTCCGTTTTTAAGTTAAAATATTTTGTGAAGGCTTCGTTTTTATGAAAAGATATTTTGTGACTCGTATTTTTATAAAAATAAAATTTAATGCCAATCATCAACATTTATTTTCTAAAATCTATCACTTTTTTTACTCATGTTTCTGCATGCATTTGCATGGCGATAAGCGCGAAAAATAATAAACTGCCGTGAAAAGTAGTTTAAGTTCCTTTTATTAATAATTAAAAATTTAATTTAAAAATCTCTGAAGTTGTGTTTTATGGGAAAAATGTAACTAAAGTAAAAGTTAACAGTTAAACAAAAATATTACATTTATTTTTAATTGTTATGGCTTTAAATGTTATGGCTCATTTACAAAAAAAAAAAACTTTCTTTTGCTACTATTAGTATGACAGGAGCCGTGATGACTCAGGGGATAGAGTGTTTGCCTTCCAATGAGGTGAACCGGGTTCGAAACCCAGCAATGGTTGGTTGATACGAACTCTGCACCCGCCTTGCACCGACCACAGTGATGACTTAATATCATCAGTGGTAGACGGATCATGGGTTAGAGTCCCCTTGCCGTCAGGTTAACCGTGGAGGTATTTGGTGGATTTCCTCTCCATGTAACGCAAATGCGGGTTAGTTCCATCAACAAGTCCTCCGCGATGGCAAATTTCTCCCAATACTTGATCCAGAAGTTTACTCGTCTTCTGGATTGGGTTCAAAATTACAAGGCTATGTAGTTGAACCCAAAGTCGTAAACCCAAATGTTGGGTCTGCTGTTTAACAACGGTTATAATTATAGTTAAAATATTAGTATGACTGAGACGCGGTGGGTCTGGGGATTTGAATCTCAGCGATGGCTGGTCGATACTAATGCCACACCTTGCTCGCACTGACCACAGTGCTCACGCAAAATATCCTCAGTGGTTGACGGATCCTGGGTTACCATGGTATTGAAGTAAAATATCCCCAATAGTGGTTTTCCTCTCCATGTAAAGCAAATGCGGGTTGGTTCCATCAAAAAATCCTCCACGAAGGCACATTTCTTCCAATACTTGATCGAACGGTTACCTTATCTTCTGGATTGGGTTGAAATTACAAGGCTTCGGAGTTGAATATAAGTAGTCGTAAACTCAAAATTGGGTCGGCTGTTCAACGACGGTTATATAAATTAGTATGACAGCCTAGCACAGGCCAAAGCTGTTCTAAAAGGTTTTTTCCATTTGTATTAGTTATGTTAAAATTGAAATGAAAGCAAAAACAATTCTCTAGCATTAAATATACCCGTATTAATTGGACGATTTAATGTTTTTTTTTTCTGATTAATAAATACCACTGAAAATGTCTTTTACCCAGGGCTGCAAACTACTGCGCTTTTTGCAAAATCTTTTTTAGAGAAATTGACAGCTAAAAGCAATAACTTAATAATTTTTGGTAATTTTTGTTAAGAGAGCTGGAATAAAGTTGCGTTCGAACTTTTAAATCATTTACAAGTCGTGGCTTGGAAAATAATTTTAGATCAAATTTGCTAAACATAAAAAATCATATACATTAAAACATTAACTTAGCCACCCCTGGAAGAGATTTTCCTAAAAAAAAAATAAAAAAAAAACGTAGTAAGCTGGCAGCCCTTCTTCTTTGCTTTGTCCACTAGGTTCCTCAGTTATTTTTGAATATTTCATTTATTCCTATACAATGTATGCAGGGTTGCCACGGGCCACTGAAAATGCAAAAAAAAAAAAAAAAAAAAAAAAAAAAAAAAAAAAAGAAAAAAAGAAAAAAAAAAGCTGTTAATAAAATTCAAACTATTGTTAATAAGATATTAAAATTAGCAACCTTTTTTAGTATATTTTTTTTTTTAGTTTACCATCGAAAGTGATTGCAAAGAATGTTTTGTCTTTAAATATGAATAATTTGAAATGTAATACGATATACAGTATATATACAGTATACGATATACATAATGGTAATTACGATATACAGTATACTCTCGATATCTCGAAAACCTTGTTATATCAAAAATATATTTTTCCCCTTAGCATTAGTATATCCCCCTAATGTTAATTTGAATTACCATATCGAAGAGTTTCTTCTCAAAACCTAATTATATCGAATTTTGTACGAAATAGAAAACGAATTTGTTCGGAAAAATCACAATGTAGGTTTATTGTACACCAATTCTTTTCCAATTAAAGCATAATTATTTTTGTCTTTCTTTTAAAAATAAAATTATCATTGTTGTATTTATACTTATAATCATTTATCATTACTTATTATTTATTAGTTATTCTTATGTTTCTTGACTTTACTTTTTAGAGTAATATATGCAGAATATATTTTTATGCAGAATATATTTTTCTACTTTTTAGAACATATCTAGTTCTGAACTTCTATATCTCGAAAACTCGCTAACTCGAAATTTTTTTAGCGTCCCTTCAACTTTGAGATATCGAGAGTACTAATTAAAGATATTATAAATGAACAAAAATGAATTGAATTTACCACCACTTTTTATATTTTTAGTCACCCGTGGCATCTGGGTGTATACTAATATTTATAATAATACCTACATAGCAAGAGGAAGCGTTTGGAGGCAAATTCTTAATTAGCACGCTATGTTTGCATCACTATGAAATTTATTCTAAATTTTTGGTATTAACACCTTGAATGGGGGTCACCGGTGACCGGCACTGAGTTTGTACGTAGCGCCACGGGGGTCACCGGTGACCGGGGTGGCCAAGATTATTAAAAACACGTAACTAGAGTAAATTTTTAATTTTTTTAATGTTATTATAGTTATTAAAATGGTTTGAAGAAATTAATGCAATATCGAGCGCACAAAAACAGTTTTATTTATATACCCAGAGATGCCAATGTGCTCTGGGCAGCGAATAAATATTTTCAAGTGGTAGTTCATTAATTGTAATTCCTGGTTTAATAAATTCAATTTAGTAGATTTTTATCCACCACTATTTCTAAACAATTTGTAGGCGTATATAATTCACTACTTTTTTTAGATATGTCATGCTAAACCTTTTAAAAACCATCAAAATCCGTCTAATATTTGCAAATTTAGTTTGTAGTTGTTTACTGTTTGGCCAGACGGGCAAGCCATGTAAAATTAGAGTGGCATTAAATTGTGAAGAATAAAAAAACTATACAATACATCCTTATTCTCGTATTTTCTAAGAGTATAAATAATTATACTTTTCGCTGTTTTACATTTCTTCAATTATCTTACCGCAAATGCTGTAAGGCAGTGCTCTTGATTAACTGTGTGCAAGTAATTTAACAGGGCTTTGTCTCTGGTAAACTATTGACCTTCATTCTCCACGTTCTTAAAATTCAAGTGTTATATGATGAAATATACGTGCATACTTTAATTCTGTCTAGGTCATAAACTAAACGCACCGCCACCTGTGTGCAGGTAAATTCACTACACACGATGCTAAGGGATCGGTAACCTATACCTCTTCCCTTTTTCTATCATCATCTACTAGTAATAACCCATCCCGGAAGACGGAACTTCCGTAGCCTACTCCGCCTTTCAAGCACCTGCAGTCGGAACTGACCCGTAAAAAAAATGTAATATCATATTATCCTTATATCCTAATGAATATGATATGATATGGCCAAGACCTTTGTATAGACCGTTTCCAGTATATGACCCGAACATGAGATCTGATGACCATACTTGTGAAGAGGAAAAAAAATCATGATATTACCATATAATCTGCATTTATTCATTCTCGTAAACTGCTGAGGTGTGATGGATAGAGTGAGCGTCAAGCGTGCTAATTTAAATATAGAAGGATAATGAATACATCGTGAAATGTCTTAAACTAATTTGTAGCCTTGACTAATAGCTTGGAAAATGACTGCACGGTATTTAAAAAGATAAATAGTTAGTTATTTTAGTTTTAGGTTAGAGAAGGATTTATTGATGTCGGGGTTTATTTTGAAGCCGAAAATATTATAATTTTTAATCTAATTTTTAGTACTTTGCAGAGTTATTTATAGCTAGTAAAAATAAGATAAAAGGAATTGTTCTGAATAGAGGGAAAAAAAGATTCAATGTAGAAAATCTTTATGTATTTGTCATTAAAGTTTACCAAGCATTTTAATGAACATATTACTATTAGTATTATTACATATTACTATTATTTTTTTGAAAAATTAAAATTCTAGCTTTATCTCATTTTGAATGATACACAATACAATTTGAATGTATAATTTTTTGATAACTTTATTTTAGAAGAAAGTTGTTTTTCTCCACACTAGCCCCATGACACGGATTTAAGGTGCTTTAATCATGGATTGTTTACACTTTTTTTCTGTTGCTTGAAGTTTTTGAACGGATCTTCGATATTTTCGCGTTGCTAATTTTATATCTACGATCGGTTTCTATCTACAAGCAACAGTTTTTATGCACTTGAATAATATATTCCTTAAATAGAATTCTTTAAAATTCACTCTCAGACTAAAAATTTTATCGGAGTTAATAGAGGCCACAGTAAACTAATATTTCACACCTCTGTATCAAGTTATGCATAAGGTATGAAACTAACTTAGATTATAAACTACTTTGACAGTAAAAAAATTGCATATTAGTTTTTATTGTTTACTTTTTATTTTTATTTACTTTATACAAAACTTTTCAAATTTTAGAATAAAACGAATAAAGTACACGTAAAACGCTATGAACTTATGAATTGAATTTAGCAATAGGTTTTGTGTAAAATTTTTTAATTTCTTTGAACTAAAGCTTATAAATAAAAAAAAATATGAATTAAATTTTTGAAATGAAAGGATAAAAAAAATATGTTATTGGAGTTAATTGAGGCCACAATTGACTGCTAGGCAGACCAAGTGTTTAACCGTACAACGTCAAGTTATGCATAGGATATGAAACTAACTTCGATTATAAACTACTTTGATAGTAAGAAAATGAATATTAGTGTTTTCAGTTTATTTTTTTATCGTAATTTACTTTATACAGAACTTTTTATTTTTTTGGTATAAACCGATTAAAAGACACGTAAAACGCTGTGAATTTATGAATTTAATTTAGCAATATATTTTCTATAAAATTTATTTATTTATATGAACTAAAGTTTATAAACAAAATAAGAAAAAATATGAATTAAATTTTTTTAAAAAGATTTAAAAAACAATGTTTCCGGAGTTAATTGAGGCCACAATTGAGTAGTAGGTGGGCCAAGTGTTTTACCCTACAACGTCAAGTTATGCATAGGTTATGAAACTAACTTCGATAATAAATTTCTTTGATAGCAAAAAAATTGAATATTAGCATTTATAGTTCACTTTTTTTCTTAATTTTCTGCATACAAAAAATTAAAAATTTTTGGAATTTTAACGAAGTATTTTTAACAAAGCACACGTAAAACGATATGAATTTATGAATTTAATTTAGCAATAAGTTTTCTGTAAAATTTATTAATTTCTTTGAACCCTACTTATTAATTGCTTATAAAACAAAATAAGAAACAATATGAATTAAATTTTGATAAAAAATTAAAAAGAAACTTTATCAGAGTTAATTGAGGCCACAGTTGATTTGTAGGTGGGCCTAGTGTTTTAACCTACAACGTCAAGTTATGCATAGGTTATGAAACTAACTTCGATTAAAAACTACTTTGATAATTAAAATAATTGACTATTAATATTGTTTGTTTACTTTTTATTTTTATTTACTTAATACAAAATTGTTTAATTTTTGTAATGAAACAAACGTGAAAAACTATGAATTGAATTTAAAAATAACGTTTTATTAGCATTATCGCAGGCTATAGTTCCCTAAACGTTGACGGCGTGTACTACTACTGACTTTATTTACTTAATACAAAATTGTTTAATTTTTGTAATGAAACAAACGTGAAAAACTATGAATTGAATTTAAAAATAACGTTTTATTAGCATTATCGCAGGCTATAGTTCCCTAAACGTTGACGGCGTGTACTACTACTGACTTTATTTACTTAATACAAAATTGTTTAATTTTTGTAATGAAACAAACGTGAAAAACTATGAATTGAATTTAAAAATAACGTTTTATTAGCATTATCGCAGGCTATAGTTCCCTAAACGTTGACGGCGTGTACTACTACTGACTTTATTTACTTAATACAAAATTGTTTAATTTTTGTAATGAAACAAACGTGAAAAACTATGAATTGAATTTAAAAATAACGTTTTATTAGCATTATCGCAGGCTATAGTTCCCTAAACGTTGACGGCGTGTACTACTACTGACTTTATTTACTTAATACAAAATTGTTTAATTTTTGTAATGAAACAAACGTGAAAAACTATGAATTGAATTTAAAAATAACGTTTTATTAGCATTATCGCAGGCTATAGTTCCCTAAACGTTGACGGCGTGTACTACTACTGACTTTATTTACTTAATACAAAATTGTTTAATTTTTGTAATGAAACAAACGTGAAAAACTATGAATTGAATTTAAAAATAACGTTTTATTAGCATTATCGCAGGCTATAGTTCCCTAAACGTTGACGGCGTGTACTACTACTGACTTTATTTACTTAATACAAAATTGTTTAATTTTTGTAATGAAACAAACGTGAAAAACTATGAATTGAATTTAAAAATAACGTTTTATTAGCATTATCGCAGGCTATAGTTCCCTAAACGTTGACGGCGTGTACTACTACTGACTTTATTTACTTAATACAAAATTGTTTAATTTTTGTAATGAAACAAACGTGAAAAACTATGAATTGAATTTAAAAATAACGTTTTATTAGCATTATCGCAGGCTATAGTTCCCTAAACGTTGACGGCGTGTACTACTACTGACTTTATTTACTTAATACAAAATTGTTTAATTTTTGTAATGAAACAAACGTGAAAAACTATGAATTGAATTTAAAAATAACGTTTTATTAGCATTATCGCAGGCTATAGTTCCCTAAACGTTGACGGCGTGTACTACTACTGACTTTATTTACTTAATACAAAATTGTTTAATTTTTGTAATGAAACAAACGTGAAAAACTATGAATTGAATTTAAAAATAACGTTTTATTAGCATTATCGCAGGCTATAGTTCCCTAAACGTTGACGGCGTGTACTACTACTGACTTTATTTACTTAATACAAAATTGTTTAATTTTTGTAATGAAACAAACGTGAAAAACTATGAATTGAATTTAAAAATAACGTTTTATTAGCATTATCGCAGGCTATAGTTCCCTAAACGTTGACGGCGTGTACTACTACTGACTTTATTTACTTAATACAAAATTGTNTGTACATTTCAATATTAATTTGAAATTGCAAACAGTTCACATATTTTTCTTAATCACACTATTCTAAATTTCAGTTGTTGAGAAAAGTAACTTTTGTAAGTTTTGTTTTAAAGTCTTTCCCACCAGAGGGCTAAAACCATGTGTTTTAAAAGCAATATGAAATAGTACTGAACGCCGGATGTAAAGCATCGGCTTCGATGAAGATAATTTTGTGAGAATTTTTTTGATAATTCGGTGAGAATTCATCCGATTAGACATATGATGCTCACTACATGCTCTTGCTCGCCGAAGCCCATCAATTGAAGATGAAAACTGTTGCCAACGCGAGAAAAGAAATATCATCGGTTTTATTGATACATACGTATTGGCGTTTTATATAATATAGATTGTTGCTCATACTTATGCAATCTTGTGTGCTCGTTTCAAAAACGAAACACAAATGTCAAAAAAAAAATTTTGTTGCTCATACTTATGCAATCTTGTGTGCTCATCACAAAAACGGAACACGAATGTCAAAAAAAAAAATTGTTGTTGCTCATACTTATGCAATCTTGTGTGTTCATCACAAAAACGGAACACGAATGTCAAAAAATTTTTTTTGTTGCTCATACTTATGCAATCTTGTGTGCTCATCACAAAAACGGAACACAAATGTCAAAAAAAAAATTGTTGTTGCTCATACTTATGCAATCTTGTGTGCTCATCACAAAATCGGAACACAAATGTCAAAAAAAATTTTTTTGTTGCTCATACTTATGCAATCTTGTGTGCTCATCACAAAAACGGAACACAAATGTCAAGAAAAAAAATTGTTGTTGCTCATACTTATGCAATCTTGTGTGCTCATCACAAAAACGGAACACGAATGTAAAAAAAATAAAAAAATTGGTTGTATATATTTGCGTGGTGTATAATAGTGTGGTGCATGTTTCTTACTGCTGTCTACCACTTCGATTCAGAAAAAAATAACATTCTGGACTTTGAATCTAAGCATGCATATCTTACATTCCAACGGCACTCTTTCAAAATTCTTTCGTAAATAATGTGAATCGTTTTTCCTTTTCCGATTTAATTTTTAAATCCCAATAAACGAGTTGTCCGTCTGTGCACCTGCGTAGCCCAATATGGGGGGGGGGGGAGGCAAAGGGATGATGTAGTCTACTCCCGTATTAGTTATTGATTTTGATTATTTGCGAACTTGTATTACTTTCTTGTACTGTCACATTCGGATCTGCACTTGCAAATATTCGATCCGCTACTTGTAAATATTTATTTTTCGTTCTTATAAATATTATATTATAATGTATTATAATATAATATTATATTGTATGTAAATATTATATTATTTTTAGTTTAGTATTTTTCTTTTTTAAATAATTTTTCCACCGCCACATATCAAAATATCGAAGTATCATATAAGATAAAACTTTTTTAATTGTGGTTACTCTTTTAAAGAGTGGGAGTAATTATCCACATTCTACAAGTTTTAATATTTCATTCACTGCCAATATGCTAATACTTTTGCAGAAAGCGGAGGATTTGGTATCCCTATAATATACAGAGCTAACTTTTTTTCGCGAAATAAATCCTAATAAAGCAACACTTGTCCTTATTCTTATATAATGATGGTCCAAATCATTCTAAATTACAAATTAAATAAAGAATTACATAAGTCATATGAGTTTTGTTAACATTTAGAATATAAAAATAAAACCTTTATAAAAAATCCGTAAGAATTGGCAGCTACGTGATCTGTTAATTCCTAGTATCCTCATATGAGGGCAATTCTCTTCTTTCAAAAGATAAAAACTGGTAGCATAATTATTTCATTATTAGTTTTTTCCCTCGAAGAAACAAAACATGCATGTCTGTCATAATATATTGGTATCATAAACAGGGGTCTGTTAAGAAGAAATTTTGGTTCGCTAACGGACCCTTCACAAAATATCTTTTCATAAAACCGGACCCTTCACAAAATATTTTAACTTAAAAATGGACCCTCCACAAAATAATTTATCTTTTAATCGGACCCTTCACAAATTTGTTTATCTTCATTATTCTTTTGTTAATTGAATAAACCCTTACCGGGAGGGAGGAGGGGGGGAGAAAGACAGATGCAAACGAACTAAATTTTGTCTTCGGCAGAGGCTTTTTCCTTTATTCGTCCGAAATGAATATTCTGTGTTGAGCAGTATGGGCTAAATACTAAATATTTGTATGTTGCATCTCTAATTTAGTAGCAGCAATTGCTGTTAATCTTTTAAAATTTAATTTTTTAAATTATAATTTTACAGTGTTGAGCATAATCTTGTCTCTTTACAATTTAAAAACTCCGTGAAAAAGTTTTTTGCAATAACAGGTCCCTATTTGCGCAAATTCACAAAAGCAGGGCCCTGGTTGAAAGAATGTTACTTAACTTTTATTTTATATTCACAAATTACAAGTAATTTTTTCACAATTTCACAAAAACGGACCTTTCACAAAATGTCTGGACAGACCCCTGTTTATAAAAAACCCGGAAGAATTGGCAGCTATGTGATCTGTTAACTCATAGTATCTTCATAAGAGAACAGTTCTCTTCTTTCAAAAGATAAAAACTGGTAGCATAATTATTTCATTATTAGTTTTTTTTCTCGAAGAAACAAAACATGTATATCTATCATAATATATTGGCATCATATGACTTTCGATTCCTATCTGTAATCATGGAATTGTAACAAAAAACATGTTTTGCTATCTCTTTGAATATGAAAATAAACTATTATAGAAAAACCCGGAAGAATTAACAACTATGTGATCTTTTAACTCTTATGAGCACTATTATCTTTTTTCAAGCGATAATAATTGGTAGCACAATTATTTCATTACTAGTTTTTGTTTTGAAAAAACAAAACATGCATATCTACCAGAATATATTGGTATCATAAAACTTCCGAAATGAATTTTTTATTAAAACCTTAAAGCAATAAAATGATGCAATTTGGGGTTTTGAATAAAAACAGCACGTTTCTCCGTTTTCAGAGATGCCAACTTGCTCCGGACAGCAAATAAATATTTTAAAGTGGTAGTTTATCAATTGTGATTCTTGGTTTAATAAATTCAATTTAGTAGATTTTTATCCACCACTATTTCTAAATAGTTCGTAAGCTTAAATAATTCACCACTTTATAGTAGTTATGCCAAGCTATGCCATTTAAAAAGCAAGTAAAAATAGTCAAATGTTTGCAAAATTTAGTTTGTAGTTATTTACCGTTATTTTAAAATTATTTTGGCGTGTCCGGAGCAGTTGTCATCTCTGCGTTTTTAGATGTATTTAAAATCTAATCTTAAGGTAGCCTAAACTGATGAAAAACGATTTTGATGACGTTAAATATTTCCTATAACGTTAATTGCATCAAATTAACGATACTTATCAAAATTTTAAGAACTAAAGACTGTTAACTACTTTGATATCTTTCAAAAATTAAAAAAAAGTTGATTGCAGAATTGTATTGGCACAATTTTGAAATTGAGAAAAGAATTAATCGACAATCTAAAACATCGCATGCTTTATATCTCAAATTCTGATTGGTTGACGGCCTACGTTTTTCATGTATCTAAAGATAGATACAAAGATAGAGTGGGAGGTTTTCGTAGTTTTCTTCTCCATGTAACAAAAATGCAAGTTAGTTCCATCAAAAAGTCCTCTAAGAAAGCAAATTTCTCTTAATACTTGTTCTGGATTGGGTTCAAAATCACAAGGCTACAATTGATAGGAGTTGAACATTGATAGGAGTTAAACATTGGTACTCATAAACCCAAAATTGGATCGGCTGTTCAACGACGGTTATAAAATAAAGAAAAATGGTGACATCCTGGATATATTTTTAATCGATATTTTCTTTTTGGTATAAAGTGATAGCGAAATGTAGGCTTTAATTTTTTTGTTTGACCAAATTAATTTTTAAAAAGGAAACAATTGAGTTATTGTCTTCCATCCCTTCAAAAAGAAACTCACAAAAGTACGATAATTTTAGCGTTTAATATTTCATAATTTTAGATTGAAGTTTACACTGAAATTTTCTTAAAATAAAACATAAGCTAGAGTTTTTAAAAACTATTTCATGTACCCAAAACATACATTATAACAATTAAATAAATCAAGTGAATTTAACACCGTTTCTCAATATGAATATTTCATCATGTAATGTTTATTAAAAACTGTTTATAAGAGAGGAAACTATACATTTTCTACAGATAAGTAACCATAGTTATTTCGTAACCATATTAAATAGTGATGGAAAATTTAAAATAAATATTGATAAAGTTTTATCACTTTACTATCTTAAACATCAAATGCTAATTTTCTACAAATAAATAACCCTAAATATTTCATAACCATATTAAATAGTGATGGCAAGTTTAAAATAAATATTGATAAAATTTTATTACTTTTTACTTAAACTCTTTGCCGATCTGACGAGCAACCCGCTTTTATCAGGAATCTTTTCGTTTTTGTATGCATAGCAAAGTTTAATTGCAAATGAGACACGCAAAAATACGAGTTTAAAAATTCTCCTATCATAATATTAAAAAGTGGTAACAAACTATTTTGTTTCTGTGGTGTGGCTAAATCAAAAAGGGGGGTGACGAACATTAAGTCAATTTACGATTAAATAAA
>NC_092212.1:22257320-22285210 GCF_043381705.1 Parasteatoda tepidariorum
TGACGGCGTGTACTACTACTGACTTAAGTTATAGATGGATTATGTAACTAACTTCTAATATGAACTACTTTAATTGTGAAACTATCGTACAATCTCATCACAAGAATTCCATGCATGTCTGCTTAATTAATAGGAATGACATTCTTCATATCAAATGACACGGAGTTCAGCTTCCGTTCCTCCCTAATTAAAGATTTATTTAAATGCTCTCTTTAATATGACAGCAGTAAACCACATTCACAATCTAAAAATAACATTCAACAATAATCTTTGACGAGGAATGAAAGTAGGGCCGCTGTTGAAATAGAGGCAAATTTCCAATATCAACAAGTGGTTGACATTGAACTTCAGTTGCCTGCTCTTTAAAAAGTCAAAAAAATAAGGTCACCAGCATCGTTGGGCAGTGTTTTGGAAAAAGTGTTAGGTGTGAAACTTTCGGTCTAATTGGAAAAGCTTTTCCTTGCTTACGTTTTTGATGGAACTAATGAAATGTTTCGAACTTTTTCTTTCGATGGCTTTGTGGGAAAAAGATGATCCTCTGAAGTGTGATGGGAGAAACATCTGTAATGACCATGTCAACATAAAAAAAACAGGATTAAGTTTTTTTTGCTCAGATATTACAACAATAATTCTTTATTCTTATCATCATTTTTTTGCTATTTTTTGTACTTCCGATTAGCAAATCCGTTTTACCTCAAATACCCATTGAACTGTTTCAGTTACAACTAACTACGAACAAGAACAGTCGTTCCTAATTTTCTACAGCTACTGAACCCTTATTGATGGAGCATCTTTTGGCGGAATAAAGAAAATTTATCAGCAGCTATAAACATATTAACCAAAAAAAAGGCTACTTTTTATTTTGATATTATTTAATATGAAGAATGAAATTTGTTTTCAATAATCGTTTTATCAAATGAAACTCTTAAAATAAGAGATTTTATGCCAAACAGAGTGTCATTCTAAATCAAATTTTTTTGGTACATAAATTATCTCAAATTGAAGGAAATAAGCTGATAACTATAGTTTTCGGGGGAAAAATAATTCGTTATTCTTGAATTTGGTCATTTTAAATTGAGTTGAAAAGTTCGAAGAAAAAAATTGGTACAATTTTTTTTACAAATTTTGCTATTTCTTTTTCAATGGCATTGTACTTATAAAAATAACCAATTATCAAATAAATTATGGTTTATTGTTTAGACATAATTATAACTAGCCCCCTGCTCGCTGACATTCGCCAACCCCAGAAAATTGCTATGCAATATTATATGGTTTGCTTCGCTCGCTACTAACTTAGGTACATTACAAATGCACGAAATTCTAAGAATTCAAAACTGTAGTCTTCTCCCGTATTAGTCATTGATTTTGATTATTTAAGAACTTGTATTACTTTCTTGCACTGTCATATTCGGATCCGCACTTGTAAATATTCGACCCGCTACTTGTAAATATTTCTTTTTCGTTCTTGTAAATATTATATTATAATGTATTATAATATAACTAGTGGGCTGCGCCCCCTGCTCGCTAACGCTCGCCAACCCCCGAAAATTGCTACGCAATGTTATATGGTTTGCTCCGCAAACCAAGCTCGCTTCGCTCGCTACTAACTTAGGTACATTGCAAATGCACAAAATTCTAAGAATTCAAAACAATCATTCAAATCCATATAACAACTTTTTTTTCTAAAAAAAATTACATCTTTTTAGTAAGTACTGAGTCCTTAAAATAAATTTGAATTCAAATAAATGACATGTAATTCGTTAAATCTATTAGAAATGTGCTATAGTATAAAATCTTAAGATAAAATTTCTAAAACTGATNAAATTATTTAACAAAAAATACGATGCGCATAAGCACATAATATTTTACACTCTGGTTATTTCAGTTTCCGTTTTTAGAAGCGCTATATGTTGAGCCACCAAATCTAGATTTGGCATGTGACATTTTTAGCGGCAATTATTGGTTGATTTTCTAGCGTTGCCATTCGGAGAGTTGTAATGAGGCTTTTTTTTTATCGCTGTGTAAGAGAAATATATATATAGATATTATATTGTATGTAAATATTTTATTATTTTTAGTTTAGTATTTTTCATTTTTAAGTAATTTTTCCACCACTACGTATCAAAATATCGAAGTATCATGTAAGATAAAACTTTATTAATCGTGTTACTCTTTTAAAGAGTGGGAGTAATTATCCATATTCAACAAGTTTTAATATTTAATTCACTGCCAATTTGTTAATACTTTTGCAGAAAGCGGAGGAATTGATATCCCTGTGATAGACAGAGCTACCTTGTTTTTGCGAAATAAATCCTAATAAAGCAGCACTTGTGCCTATTCTTATCTAATGGTGGTCCAAATCATTCTAAATTACGAATTACATAAAGAATTGCATAAAACATATGAATTTTGCTAACATTTAGAAAGAAAAAAAAAACCTTTATAAAAAAATCCGGAAGAATTGGTAGCTATGTGATCTGCTATCTTCATATGAGGACAGTTCTCTTCTTTCAAAAGATAAAAACTGGTAGCATAATTATTTCATTATTAGTTTTTTTCCCCGAAGAAATAAAACATGCATATATATCATAATTTATTGATATCATAAAACTTTCGATTCTTATCTGTAATCATGGAATCGTAACAGAAAACATGTTTTGCTATCACTTTGAACATAAAAATAAACTCCCACAGAAAAACCCGGAAGAATTAACAGCTATGTGATCTATTAACTCTTATGAGCACAGTTATCTTTTTTCAAGCGATAATAATTTTTAGCACATTTATTTCATCATTAGTTATTGTTTTGAAAAAACAAAACATGCATATTTACCAGAATATATTGGTATCATAAAACTTCCTAAATGAATTTTTTCTTTAAACTTTAAAGCAATAAAATAATGCAATTTGGGTTTTGAGTTAAAACTGCACATTTCTCAGTTTTTATATGTTTTTGAACAAGCTTAAACTTTTATCTAACGTAAATTGCATAAAAATAAAGATACTTATCAAAATTCTAAGAACTAATTGCTGTTAACCACTTAAATAATCTTTCAAAAATTAAAAAATGTTGTTTGCAGTATTGTATTGGTATAATTTTGCGAGAAAAAATTAATAGACAATCAAAATTATCCTATGCTTTACATCTGAAATTCTGATTAGGTGACGGCCTTAAGTTTTTAATGTATCTAAAGATAGAGACAAATCCCGTGGGAGGTTTTCGTGGTTTTCCTTTCCATGTTACGCAAATGTGGGTTAGTTCTATCAAAAAGTCCTCCATTAAAGCAAATTTCCCTCAATACTACTTGTTTCAGGAGTTCCCTTGTGTTCGGGTTCAAAATCAGAAGGCTATGGAGTTGAACATTGGTAGTGGTGAACTCAAAATTGGGTCGGCTGTTCAACGACGGTTATAAAATAAAATAAAATGGAGATATCCTGGATTTTTTTTACCGATATTTTCTTTTTGGTATAAAGTGATAACGAAATGTAGGCTTTAATTTCTTTGTTCCACCAAAATAATTTTTAAAATTGAAACAATTGAGTTATTGTTTTCTATCTCTTCGGAAAGAAAAAAAGAAACACACAAAAAGGAATTTTATCGGTTAATATTTCATAAATTACACTGATTCATGTTTACACTGATTATGTTAACCATATTAAATAGTAATAGAGAGATTAAAATAAATATTGATAAAATTTTATCATTTTTTACTTAAACTCTTTGCTGATCTGACAATTAACCCGCTTTTGCCAGGAATCTTTTCGTTTTTGTATGCATAGCGAAGTGTATATGCTTTAATTGCAAACGAGGCACGCAAAAATATGAGTTTGAAAACTCTCCTATCATACTAAAGATTAAAAAGTGGTAACAAACTATTTTGTTTCCACTCTGTTTTTCAAAGAAATCTTAATCTCGATAAATATAAATGAGTCTATAGAAAGGTATTAAGGGCTCGTTTTAAACTTTTTTCTCATTAATGTCTTAGCTGTATTGAACAATTTGCGCTATCTTTGATAAAATCTCACCTACCTGTTCCTAAAATTTTATAATAGCCTAAATATATATTTTGAAGAAGTTACCTACAGTAATCAGGGTTCATACGCACCAGGAAAAAATTGAAAAGTGGTAGTAATATTAATATAATTTTTTTAATATTATTATGTTTGTTGCTACCAAAATATTTCATTTTCTTTAAGTAAATATATATACATCCAAAAGTGGAGAATATATATTTTAATTCGATAATGGAAGCTAAGTTTAAGAAATTTTCAGCTTTTTTATGACAAAATTGATACAAGTTATTAATTTTTTCCAGGTGCGTATGAACCCTTAATAGAATTCCAAAGGTGAAAGTGGTTCATTTTTTTTAATTGTTGAAAGAATTTCGAATGCAAAAGGTTAATTGCAGTTTTCATTCCATTATTTCCAGGTGTGTACGAATTCTGTACTATGTATTGATTTTTTTTTGTAAAAAATATTGTAACTATTACTGAACGAAAACAATTTAAATAAATACATAGTGAACTCAATAATCATACTGGCATGATTTTAAATGTTAACGAAACTTCAAAATTCCTTGCTTGCAACTGACGGTTTTAGAGCTTTATAGAGATAACCCACACTTTTTCTAAAAGTGTCAATTTTTCCTTCAAATTGTTCTTTAATTAGTCAAATGTTCTAACCAAGCTATGACAATTTAAAACGTGCGCTATTTTCCAACCATATCCCTTTTCTTCAGACGCGCATTTTAAATTATGCCCATTTTTTTTAAAAAAAAACTTATTTTTTGCTCTGCCCGAAATGAAAAGCCACTGACGATTTGCCTTCAACAAAGAAGAAATAAACAGATAACGAACAGATAACAAGAGAAAATCTTGTTTGTAATTATTTACAAACCTTTTGACGGACTACTAACTTTAGCTTCTGAATTTACATTTTTAAGATGAAGGGATGAAAGATCAGTTCAATCGTCATAATATTTGCAAGAACAAGTCCACAAAGATAACGTTCTAAAAATGAAGCGTGTAGTGATAAGAATATATCAATTTAGCAAGAAATATCTTTTTAATCAATGTATATCATCATTATTTAAAGCAAATGAAAAAATTTCTGTTTATATATTTTAAATAAAGCACCCCAAGGCTTGAGTTATTGAGAAAATCGCTTTTAGAGAAAAAAAAATTCTTTTGAAGTTAGATAACAAAGTGCATGTTATTACTTTCACATTGCATAGATAGTTTGCAATTTCAATAAAAGTCTTTGAGTAATAATACATTAAAACTAATACAGTTTATTAATCGAATGATATTATTTGAATTTTTTATTGATAGTGAACAGCCGATGAATATCGGGTTTGTGGCTGTATCAAAATTTTAACTATTTGTGATTTTTTGAGAACCAATCCAGAAGACAATGGAACTCCTACATCAGGCATTGGTAGAAATATTTTGACTCAGTTGACCTTATATTCGTTGGCTCTATCTTCTGAGGTTGATCAAAATAATAGAAACACAACAATACTAACACACAGCTAAGCCAAATGCGATGATAGCTTTCACCACCTCGCCAAATCAAATACGATAAAATCGTAAATTTGGCAAATAAAATTATGTTTTGGCGAAAGTATTGGCGAATGATTTTTTTCACTGCAAGAAAAATGTATAGTATTTGACTTGATCCTTAAAATTACGTCAAAATGAATTTTTCTAAGCAAATCAGTATTTTTTATTCGATTACAGTAATTTTTGGAAAATTCGCCGAGTAACCAATTAGAATTGGGTCCTAATAATGTAAGCCTGAAACAAACTACCGTAAAGTAGTTTTCTATGGGAAAAAATTAATCATATGAAAGCTAAGATTTGTATTTAGAGAAGAATTTCGAAAATAGGCGACATCTTTTGATATTTGGCTAATTTACTGGCTAATAAATTGAAATTCTTAGAGCGGGCTCTTTTAACTCTATGTAAACAATCTTTCTATTAGCATCCAATATTTTGGAAGATTTTACAATGGCGAAACTATTGGCATAATTTGAAGGATCATGTAGGAAACTTTTGGAAATGGTGTTCTTTTAACCATGTTAATTTTGCATTCAGTCAGATAAAATTTTTTATGGATTTATTCCGATGATAGTAAGTGGAAAGTCAAAGGAAACCGGAGTCTTCTGAAAATGAAACATTTATTAATATTCATTATGCTAGTCAGGTACTAGGAAAAAAAAGAATGAAAAGTTAACAGTTTCGCTTATAAGAGTTTCATATAATAATTAAATATTTATTTAATAAGCATTAATCATGCAGTTAATTTGATAGCGTTCGTTTTCTTCAATTTCAGAGGGAATAATTTAGATGCTTTAACATACTTTTTTCCTTGCAGGAAGTTAGAATCATTAATGCATCATTGCAACCTCGGTAAAGAATAAAATTATAATAATTAATATTTGAATTATATTTTAATAGTATTGTTTTTTAAAATACGTTGTCTGAAATCCAATAAATGTCCTCTTCTTCAAATAAATGTGGACATTCATTTAGCCAATTTGGTGAACAACTAAATTCAGTTATTATTCACCGAATCCAATCAATATTCATTTTCTAATATCATTAGCTCGCTTATGCATCGCTAAAAAGGAGATTCAGCTATGAATATGGGCAAAAAGTATGCTGATGTATGCTGAATGTCGACATTCGCTGGTGTAAGATGGTCGCTGGTGTAAATAAGGATTGTCAATAAGATGTCTTATTCAACATTCACTATCAAGTGCTGGCTGAATAAATACACGTGTAAGAGAAAGAGATAAATAATGTTTTCAAAGAGGGCCTTCCTCTTCCGAACGAACTCAACGGGGTAGAGACGGGAAGGAAAATTTAAATATGCTTTTAATCCTTTAATAACAATTTCCACAAATAAATAATAATAAAATATCCGCAATAATATTAAATAATAATATCCGCAAATAAATATTAAATAATAATATCCACAAATAAATATTAAATAATAATATCCACAAATAAATATTAAATAATAATATCCACAAAAAAAGCATTAANGAATAAGATTATAATAATTAATATTTGAATTATATCTCAATAGTATTGTTTTTTAAAATACGTTGTCTGCATATATGTTAGCATGGAAGCCTGAAATCCAATAAATGTTCTCTTCTTCAAATAAATGTGAACATTCATTTAACCGTTTCGGTGAACATCCAAATTCAGTTATCATTCACCGAATCCAATTATTATTCATTTTCTAATATCATTAGTTCGCTTGCGCATCGCTAAAAAGGAGATTCAGCTATGAATATAAACAAAAAGTATGCTGATGCATGCTGAATGTCGACATTCGCTGGTGTAAGATAGAAATAAGGATATTCAATAAGATGTTTTATTCAAAATTCACTATCAAGTGTTGACTGAATAAATACACTTGTAAGAGAAAGAGATAAATAATATATTTAAAGAGGGCCTTCCTCTTTCGAACGAACTCAACGGGGTAGAGACGGGAAGAAAAATTTAAATATGCTTTAAATACTTTAATAACAATATCCACAAATAAATAACAATAAAATATTTACAATAATATTAAATAATAATATCCGTAAATAAATATTAAATAATAATATTCACAAATGAATGTTAAATAATATCCACAAATAAATATTAAATAATAATATCCACAGATAAATATTAAATAGTAATATACACAAATAAATGTTAAATGATAATATCCGCAAATAAATGTCAAATAATAATATCCACAAATAAATATTAAATAAAACATAACAAATAAACTGATGATGGATACTTACTTTATTTGACAGTTATTTTCGATGCATGTAAAATACAAGGCTTCCACCCAATCACAATTTGCGATGTAAAGCACGTGGTATTTTAGATACTCTATTCATTTTTTGAGACAAAATTATGCCAATACTCTGCAATTAATAGTTTTTGATAGGTAGTTAAATAGTACACAGTTTCCTGTTTTTAGATTTTTGATAATGATCTTACATTTATTAGTTTTACATTAGGAGTTTTTAGATTTCGTTTCATGCAATTAGCGTTAAAGGAAATTCTTAGTGTCTTCCATATCGGTTTCCATCAGTTTAGACTGTAATAAAATTAGATGTTTCAAAATTTAAAAACCTAGAAAAGTGTAGTTTTAATTTACTCAAAACCACAAAGCGCATTATTACAGTTTGCTTCAAAAATTTGAGGAAATTTTTTGTAGGAGTTCTGAAACTTATTAAACGTAAAGAAGTTCAAAATTATATTAGTTAAAAATTATCAATGCTAAGAAGTTCTAAAAATTATCAATTTCTGATCTAATAAAGCACCCCCTTTGTTTCCTACTTTTTTAAAAAGGTATTGTGCTGTCTAACAGTACTATATAATCAAAAGTTTGTCAAGTACCAAAAAATATAAAGAAAACACAAATCCAAAATTTAGTCTAAAATCCCAGATGGTGAGGATGGAGGCCTTAACTTCAGCTATTTTTGGCGACGTTTGTCAGGACTCATCATGAGACAGTAAGAACAAAATTAAAAATTTTGCTTAAAAACGATCTTAAATAAAAACGATCTTAAGTAAAATTATCAGTAAATACTGCGGCATCACAATGTATGGCTCTTTCAAAAAAATTGCAACCAAACTTTGCTGAAGCAAGGAAGAGAGCAGTCGCATCCCAATGAGGCAACCCTGGTTGGAATCCCATGGATGGCTGGTTTATTCGAATTCGGCTAGCACCGACACAGTGCTGACATAAAATATCCTCAGTGGTAGACGAATCATGCGTTAGAGTCCCATTGCCATCAGGCTAACTACGTGTGGTTTGCGTTGTTTCCCTCACCATGTAACGCAAATGCAGGCTAGATCCATCTTTCCCCTTCAGTTGATGTAGGGACTCCCTTGTCTTCTGGTTGGGTTCAAAATTACAAGGCAACGGAATTGAATATGGGTAGTCGTCAGGCCTGAGCGATATAAGAAATTTTATATCGTGATGTATCGTCAGTTTTGCATCGCGATATAGCGATGTATCGCGATATAGTATTTTTGAAATTCATTTACTTGTAAGGCGCAGAAAGTCGGATTTCTATCAAAACTTCATATTTAGATTGATTTAAATCAATTTATGAATTTAATGTATATGTTTTGCTTAAAAAAGATATTAATGTTATATTTTCTAAAAATGATCGCGCAAATAACGAAAGATTTCTTAGTTTAAAAATAAATAATAAATAAAATTGAAATTTATCAATATATTTACCTAACAATACAGAAAGAAAATTTAAAAAATAAGTTAGTTAAAAATTATTTGTGTGTTTAAAACAAAGTGCTAAATAAATTAAATAAAAAAAAACCTTTTAAAACAACACTATTTTTTATCATTATTATTTCACATAAATAATAAAGTTAAATTGAATAATTACCGAATTCTGAACGAAAAAACAAAGTAAGGTTTAATTTCTTAAAAATAAAAACATAAGAATTATGATATTCGATAATATATTCAACTGACAATATTGAAAGAAAATTAAAAAACACGATTATACTCTTTAATAAAACGAAGTACTAAATGATTTTAAAAAAAGAAGTCGCAATCGCAAACATTACTAATTTTTTTGAATAAACGAAGTTGATTGACTTATGTCCAAATCCAAAAGAGGAAAAATAAGTTTTGTTATAATTTTATTTATGAAAAAGAAAACAACTAAAGATTTATAAATTTAAACTCAGTAATAAAAACCCATTAAATTATTATTTTATCCAAAAAGTTTTTAATAAATTAAAACAAAGTGAAAAATAGCCTAACAAATTTAATCACTTTTTAATTTAATTCTTTATGGGCACCTTAAATTAGATTTCCGTTTGTAATAAATTCAATAATATAAAATAATGCTTAAACATATAATATCAAAATTAACTTTCCCATTTAAAAATAAAAAAAAGAAAGTTTTGTTTAAAAAAAATTTACCTAATTAATTAAGAAACACTTCTTTGTATATTCTTTTCAATAATAGATTACGTTCAGAACAAGGTAACGATCACAAAGTCAGTCCCACTGAAAATAACCTACAAGAAACGATATCAAGTCGCGACAAAGTAGAAAAAAAAACTAAGAGGTGCGGAAACGAACATGCGAGATCACGATATATGTTCTCAAAACTGATTCTGATTCCACCGCTCATCAATCAAGGCCGTTTCAATATAACGGTACGTACATCGTCTTCCCCAGCGCTAGTTGGCATCGGAACGCAAGAGATCCTTTCGTATATTGTATCGCTTTATCGTTCGTCTTCTTTACTCGACGGCTTAAATCAGATTTCTGATGCATCGCCTGGAACGAAAGTCGCTGTATCGGCCTGCCGATACAGGCCTTAAATCGATATGTCGCGATATATCGATTTATAGCCCAGTCATAGTAGTCGTAAACCAAATATTGGGTCGACTGTTCAACGACGGTGATAAAATAAAAAATGAATAAAAAATAAAGCTTTGATTAACCATTAACCGATAAATGCCCCTTTAGGGGCATAAGCGCGGGCTTAAATGTTAGTGTGTGTGATGCTCTAAAAATTCATTGTTGAGTTTGCGACGTATGATCTTTTTCCGGATTAACTATCTAGCTCGTGTTATTTTTCGGATTATTTTATTTTGACATCTCTTAAGTTTCTCTAGTAGTGATGGTTAGATGTTAAACCAGGCTTGAGATTCAAAATTAAAAAAAAAAAAAGTTTAGATGGGATGAATAGAGATGTAGAGAAAGCATTTAAGTCAGAGTTTCAAGAATTTGAAGTTTGTAACAGGCTGCTTGTGCTTTGTTGGTGATTGATTTAACACGATCTTTTCAATTAAATTTGCTGTTTATAACGGTACCACGGTATTTTGCGCTTTTTACAATGGGGATAGTTTTGTAATAAAGAGAACAATTTGGTTTCTCTTTTATGTCGGGTAATTAGAAATGATGATTTTTGTCGTTAACTTTAAAATTCTAGTCTACACACCAGGTTTCTATTTCATTCAATTTTTCTTGAGCTATGTTGGGGATTTTGGACTTATGGATGACTTTTAGTGCAATTAGCATAAAATGCAGTAATGCTGTTAAAGTTCTGTCTGTCCACAGGTAAATTAAATAAATGAGTATGCGTCAAGAATACTTCCTTAGGACACATCTGTTACAAAGTGGCGTTTTATATGAACTTTCGAATAATTTATCTGTAGTGGTAAGAACAATAATATTAAATTAACATTACTGGACTAAATATTATATATCATACGTGCCACCGCTTACGCTCTTCAAAAAGGATTTTTCTCAGTGGTAGCGAAACTACTATTGAAGTGATGTACATACCTGCCAACTTTTAATCCCTTCCATTATGATTTTTCCCAGTGGTAGTAACATGGAATTAAAATTTCGATTGTAAGCAGAAAAATACGTAGTATTTGAAGAAACATCAGCTGACAACCATGATATCAACGCATATTATTATATATGCTTAGTTTTTTTAAGAATAGTGGTGATCAAAATCATTTAAAAATAAAGTTTATAAATGAAAATATAGTATATATTTACTACCACTTTAAATATAAAAATAAAATTTTACGCCAAATGCTTAAAAGTTGGCAGGTATGTAGCAGGCAAATGTATAATTCACTTTTCTCCATCACTTAAAGAACAATAAATCTGCCACACCCGTGTATATAGCGCACCCATTCATATAACTTTAACCATTCAATCATCCACAGATCGAAGTTTTTACCTGAACTTGAGAACAATCAATCCTTAACCCCTTGGGGACGGGTAATTCAGAAAAGCATTCGTACAAAATCAGAATCAGGATGTAATTAAATAAAAAACGGTAACTTAAATGTAGTCGTTGCTAATTTTACAGACTTACTTTGCTCTTACTTTAATTATTGTTAGTTTAATCATACATATAATCAATGTTAATTCAAAGTATAACTAAATAGTTTTATTTTGAACAAAGTAATGGTGAATTAAACAAATCTAACAATTATAACTCCGCCCACAAATAAATTGCTAAAGAATTACTTTGATTACCAGTTTTATCTTTTTACCCCGGTTGATACGGTTTTATGCTGGCACGTATTTGTGACAGTCGGCGCGAAAGTGTTAATCAAATCATCATCATCATTTATCTGGGCGCCTGGGGCCGTTAGCGGCCTTTTTCCCATTCGTCTTGAATTTTGATCTTTGGGGTGGTTCTTTCTCCTTAATCAAATAACACAGGAGATATAGTTTATATATGTTTAACTATTTAAAAGTAGTGATAAATAAAATAATTCAAAATTTTTTTTTAAGAATAAGAATGCAAACATTTTGGCATTCATGCCGGATTGGCAGACATGCCTTCATCAAAGTATTAAGTGTCGTACCACTAGAAAAAAAATGCCCTCGTAGCATTAAGCATGTTTAAGCTAGTTAGCATGTTTTAGCATCGTAAGTTAGCCTGTTTTAGCTAGAATAAAGTACAATATTTACTCCTAAAATATAAAAAAATTGTTGCATTTAAAAGCTACGAAATTATTTTATAAGTAGCAACGTTTTTATTAAGCATTTAAAGATCTCTCTGAAACATCCTTGATTTTTTAAAGCTAAAAGATAATTCCGATGCATTTTTTGAACACATTCTTTTTTTTAAACTCTTTAATTTCAAAATTTATTTCTTGAATACTTCTATGATTTTCAAGAAGCTTTTTTTATACTGATAATTTTAATAGCATGCATAATACATACCCTCCAACTTATGAAGATTTTGAAAATAATTCTTTCTAGTGGTAGCAAACCAAAGTAGAAATTTTTAAAGCAAATGGATCTCTCATAAAACTTTTATCAGAACTTAAGAATCTAGCCATATGGCCCGCACTTTTATTAGTAATAGTGGACAAGTTACGCTAAAATTAATTTTTTTTGAATATTAAGACTTTAATTTTGCTACCGTCTGAAAAGAAGATTTCTGAAACTACGGAAATTCCGTAGCAGTTGGAGGGTATGCATAATATGTTATATCTATTGATTGTTTTAACATAATGTGAGTAAATTCAAAAAATTTTTGCAACTCCTAAACGGTATTTTCATTGCTTTCAAGAACATCACAAAAATTTTGAAATTCTGATGAACATCTTTACGTATTAAATTTCCAAAATTGTAAGAAACAAATACAATTGATCGAATAACATTTTATTATGTGATCATTCTTTATGTTAAAGGAATTATATGAAGTAAATTTTAAATATTTAATTTTAATTGTATATGTTGTAAATTTTAAAATAAATCATAAATATATATGAAATGAATTTTATAACTATTCTGACAATAAATTTGGTTTTCCCCATAATTCCAAAAAGAAAAAAAAACCCAGATAAATTTGGAGAAGTTCTTAAAGTGGAAGATTAATATCTTTTTTGTAGCAACAATAACACAAAATGCTTTCAATGTATCTTGCAGTTCACTAGTTTCGCTTTTTATCTTTACTATCTCCGGTAAAACAACTTTTTTTTTATTTATTGAATCTTCATCTGAACTTCACAAGAGGTCGCATAAATAATGTTTAAACTTGACAAAAGTGTTTTTTCCCCATCTTTAAGATCAACCTCTCGATCACAAACTTGCCCTATATCTTTCAAAACTTCAGAAACATGGTTTTTTACCCTAATTTCAAAAGATTAAAAAATTTTCGATCATTTCTTGTCTTTGATTCGAAGTCCATTTATTGGAAAACCCCATTTAGAGTTTTTTTCGAGGAAAAAACCCGAAAGGTCATTTCATATCTTCCGCTGTTACTCAAATTTCGATTCATAGCAGACAATTTAGGAAATTTGACTTAAAATTTCTATCTGCCCACGTTAACACTCTAGAGAAATTAAAAATTTCTATGCCTATGATGAGAATGACTTTTGGAAATATTTTAAATATAACTGAAATATATCTAAAACAGGGTGACCACAATCTGGAAAAATTTAAAAAATTGCAGGAAAAACTGAAAAAACAACTTGTTTTTACTGATTCATATCAATCAAAACATATTTGTTTATTAAAGAGAATACTTCTAGTTGTGGCCAAATTAATTCTTATAATTGAAAGGAACTTAAATTCTTTAACATTTTCGTAAGCCTTATAATTCTGTAAGTTATCACATTCTGAAATTTTCCCAGTAAATAAAATTTTCACTGTGATTGGAAATAAATTTTTTGACCTTCTTTAGCTCCAGATAGAAATTTCTTTTTTCCATTTTTATATTTCGGAAAATGACATTGACTCTATTTTAGGCTTTTATTATTTATTTATTTACTTTAGTTCAGTTGCAATAACTTTAAATATTAAATTTTTCATACACGTATTGCATTAAAAAAAGAGAGAGAAATACGAATATTCAATTTAAAAAAAAGAAGTCTGGTTTATAAACTAAAATATAAAATTTTCAAATTAAGCATTTGACTGTATATGACATAATCGCTATTTTTAGGTCGATGCATTTTTATAGATGATGGGACAACATAGATGCAGCACCCCGCATTGTTTAAAGTGATAGCGAAATTACAATTAAAATAGTCTTAATTTTTAAATATTAGCTTAACTGCTTAATTTGCTAGTCTGACATATTTGTTAAAGCTGATTATCGTTGAAACTAAGGCACCTTTTGGTCAAATATTCTTTCCATTTTAAAAACTAGTTATAGGTCGGCCAGCATGGACTATAGGGTGTTAAGAGAATACGAACACCATATTTACGCGGCATCCACGCGATGCCCTGAGTATAGATCTGCTATATTTATATATTTAGCCTTTGTCGGCATCAAGGTGATACCGTTTGATTATCAGCCTCATCTGCTTTAAACTACCATTGGCTAATATTTCCTTGACTTACATTGGATTAATACCACTAAGAGTATAATATTTTAGCCACGGAGGCTCAGCGCCTTCCAATAAGGTGACCTGGGTTCGAACACTAGAGGTGGATGGTTGATACGAAATTTGCTCCATGCTCGCACCGATCACGGTTCTATTGCAAAATATCCTCAATGGTAGACGGATCACTGGTTAGAATCCCTTTGCCATCATGCTAACCATGGGAAGTTTTCGTGGATTTTTTTTCCATGTAAAGCAAATGCGGGTTAGTTGCATCATAAGGTCCTTTACGAAGGCTGGTTTGTCCCAATGTTAGATTCAAGAGTTCCCATGTCTGATATGTTTTATAAGTCAATTGCATTTTTGTCCATATTGCTAAAGTCATTGCAAAAGCCTCTGGTATTGATGTAGATAACTCAAAAATTTCTCTTAAAAACCAACGTTACATTTACTTAACTTACATACGACAAATATTCAGATATGCATCGCCAGCCTGGTGCAACATGAATAAATCAAAAACAAAAAAACTCAACACATTCCAAAATAAAATGGTTAGAAGAATAATGGGATCCCCATATTATGTAGGAAAAAAAGTCATACACACTGATTTTAAATGCACACTTCTGACCTTAACTACTCAATTTTATAAAAAAAAGCTCCTAAATGTACTACTATTAATTACAACAAAACCTTTAACGCTGAAATGTTCAAAAAATATTCAAAATCTACACCCCTAGCTCTCTTTTTAACAAGTACCTAATGCAAATAAATTTCATAATAAATTTTCTCTAATCAATGAAATTTACAAATAAGGCCTGCTTTAGGGCCAAATAAGTTCATAACTTTATCACTACATCCGTTTGGCGCTGTAATCGATTTCAATTGATAATTTCATGCGCGATGCAGTAATACGTAGTGGAGCTGCGGTAGAATTTAATCATCACGCTTTAATAATTACTGGAGCTACAGTCGCACTCAGTGACACTGGAGTTATAAATCTTTAACTTTGCAATAGCTGCACAATAATCAAGTATCACATAAAGGGTTAAAAGGCTCCCTTGGGCCTCGAATAACCGAATGACTGACTATGACTATGCATTTTTATTTATAATGCTTTTATAACCGTCGTTGACCTAGGGCTTACTACTACTAATGTTCAACTCCGTATCCTTGTAATTTTGAACTCATTCCAGAAGACAAGGGAACTCTTGGATCAAGTATTGGGAGAAATTTGCCATTGTGGAGGACTTTTTGATGCAACTAACCCGCATGTGCGTAACATGAAGAGGGAAACCACGAAAACCTCTACTGAGGATATTTAATGTCAGCACTGTTGTCGTTGCAAGCCGGGTGCGGAATTCGTATTGACCAATTATGGCTGGGATTCGAACCCGGTTCACCTCATTGGAAGGCGAAAGCTCTATCCCTTGAGTCAATATCTTTAAATATATTGTTTTGTAATACTAAAATAATGAATTCTAAACATGAGCTTACAAAAACTGCTAGGTCTACAAAAATGCATCTAAGTCCAAGACATCAATTGACATGGCGATTATGTAGACAAATAGAAAAGTACTCATCCTTTAAAATTATATAGTAATATAGAAAATAAACGTTTTTTTTCTGTTTGAAAAGAATAGGACTTGTGAGATTGTTTTCGTATTTATAATAAAATATTATGGAATTTATGTTTTGTCTTTTATTAATATGATAATATACTCAATTTTTATTATAACTGATATTTTCAGGATACTGAAAGTGCACTGATCAAGCAATTTTATCTAGCAATCAAAACCTTGTTTCCGATTATTTATTAATTTTATTTTTGTGGGCTTTAACTGTTTCGCAACAAAGTCTCCACACTTACATTTAAAAAAGGGAGAAAAAAATGGAGACATTTTGAATTACTACTTTTAAATGAAAAAGAGGGAGTGTGAGTACATGCAAGGCGTTGTAAAATAATTTTGCTTGTAAAACACATATCTAGCTTACGTCCGCGTACATTCTTTAAGTGGCTTTAAATTACTTTTAACTCTATTAATGGAATCAGGAGATTGTGAAATGAATTAATGGGGAAAAAAAATAATTTGTGTTGAAACGGCCTTTTTTTATGTGACATTGTTGAGAAATAAGTAAAAATATGTTTTTTTTAAATTTCTACAAACCTACAAAAATTTAAAAATTTGTGAAAAAAAACTACCTTTCTTTCACTCATTTATTCCTCAAATACCACTTCCTCAAATAACTCATTAATTATTATTACAAATACAAATGATTCAGTAGATATGTATTCAGCACTGCACGTGCACGTCGAAATTTCCTAGCTTCAGGTTGTTTTTCGAAGGCTTCGTCGTCGTATGAAATGATGCTTTTTGCGAATAATACGTTATTTTCATGCCTGCTGAGAATCTGCAACAGTTACTCATGCATGACTGATAGAACAAATTTAGCCTATCTAAAGTTAGACGGTGTTTATGCTTATTCTGAAAATGACGCAAAACGTCAATATGGAGAAACGCCATTGTTTTGTGGGAATGAAAAGCGTTGAATGTAATTTTTTAATATTTAAAAAACTTACTAAAATGCTGCATTAGAGCTAGGAGAAAGAGCTTTCGCCTTCCAACATTATGAGACGTGTTAAAATCTTAACGATGGCTGGTCCATACGAATTCCGCACTCAGTTCGCACCGTCCTCAAAGTTAACGTAAAATATCCTCAGTAGTCGACGGATCATGGGTTAGACCCCTTGCCGTCTGGATAACCGTCGGAGGTTTTCGTTGCTTTCCTCTCCATGTAACGCAAATGCGGGTCTGTTCTATCAAAAAGTCCTTCACGAAGACAGATTTCTCCCAATTCTTTATCCAGGAATTCCCTTGTCTTCTGGATTGGGCTCAAAATTACAAGGGTACGAATTTAAACATTGGTAGTCGTAAACTCAAAATTGAATCGGCTGTTCAACAACGGTTATAAAATGCTGCATTATCTGGCTCTCATAAAAATTCACAAGAACTGAGAATGAAGTTGTGATTTTGATAATTTTTTTAGGTGGAAAAATTTCGCCAAATTGGCGAATTTTAAAAAAGTTTCATAATTTTTTTAAAAAATATTTTAGTTATTTAAAGGTTTATACAATTCTTCACGGCAAAATTATATGTATGTAATAACGGTGGAACCACACCGTTATTTTTTAGTTATTTACAGTCAAAGCAGCATGATTAACGAGTCCATATTGTGCATAATCTTTTTTATTTAGTAGCGATGGTGAAAGCATACATCTTAGCCCCCTCCAAGCTGGAGATGGGGGGAGACCCATGTCCCGTCTATGCTCACGGATTTTATTTAAGCATGATAAACAACAAAAAGCACACGCAAAAACATTGCTCCTGCGTTATACAGGATGATTAAAAGTTGTGAAGAGGCCAGTCATTATTGCCTTTTCTGTGTATTCTTACGCCTCATTAAATTATTTATTACTCATAGCAAATCGTTTAATCTTTCCTTATATGGAAGTGAAAGATCTTAAAATAACTTCNTTCTTTTGATTATTTACCAGAGCTGCGAATAACCATGTTATTCGCAGCTCTGGCATCAACCGGATTATCATCCGGCTATTAACCGGAAAATCATATTTTGACATCACCTTAGACACCGATTCCGCAAGTTTGCACCAACTTTGATATATATTGTCTACCATTTTTTTTCTTCTTGTGAATCGCTTCTTCAGAATTACTAAATAGCCGAATCATATTTTTTGGCGAAGTTGCCAGTATATAATGTGTTAAGATTTGAAAGGGAAAAAAAACTACAATGTTTTTAGTTAAGGCAGAGAACGTTAGTGTGGACAGTTTTTATTAACTAGTAAAAAAACGCTTGCTAATCGTTATTTTGAACATATTCAGTAATCTGTCATTAAAATTTAATCGTTTGTCTTCATTTTGAATTATACATAATCAGATTTGGATGTACAATTTTTTAACAATTTAATATACATAAATTTTTTTTTGTTTACGTCTTGGAACTTATTATATCTATTGTTATTTTATAATAAGCAAGAAAAATTAAGGAATTAATTTTAGTATAAAAATACAGTCTGGAGTAAATAGTCCGAAAATTAGAGTAATAATTAACCCCCTAACTTGTGCACTCGAGTTAATTCGAGCGCGCTAAACAGGCCAAACTGTGCACACTCGTGATAATTCGAGCTGCGCTGTATTTTATGATCCCATACTTTTTCACACTCGAATATAATCGAGAATTGAAAATATCAATGTGAAAGCTAAGAAAAAAAATCGTTCTATTGATATTTATCATTTACATAGGATTGTAAGCTATAACACTTATTTATTCAAGAATAAAATATACAGAGATGTCAACTTGCTCCAGGCAGCAAATATCTATACTAAAGTGGTAGTTTATCAATTGTGATTCTCGGTTTAATAAATTCAACTTAGTAGATTTTTATCAACCACTATTTCTAAATAATACGTAGGCTTAAATAATTCACCACTTTCTAGTACTTACACGCTATTCCTTTTAAAAAGCAAGCGAAAATAGTCAAATATTTGCAAAATTTACTTTGTAGTTATTTACCGTTTTTTTTAAAATTTTTTAGCGTGTCCGGAGCAGTTGGCATCTCTGAATATAACCTTTTTCCATTGAACAAAAGCGCAGTATATCAAAATTGTCCACCAAAAGCAGAGATGCCAACTGCTCCGGACACGCCAAAATAATTAAAAAAACGGTAAATAAGTACAAAGTAAATTTTGCAAATATTTGACTATTTTTGCTTGCTTTTTAAAAGGTACAGCATGACATAAATACTATAAAGTGGTTAATTATATAAACCTACGTATTATTTAGAAATAGTGGAAGATAAAAATCTACTTAATTGAATTTTTTAAATCAAGAATCACAATTGATAAACTACCACATTAAAATATGCATTTGCTGTCCGGAGCAAGTTGGCATCTCTGCAAAAGAAGAAGACTATGTTCTAAAGTGTGTTTTTTTACATTAAGAAAGTGGTTATTTTTGGCCAGCTTTTTTTCAAAAAATCTGTGCGTTAAAGGGTTAATGTTAAAGCCTAATTTATGTACAAACTTCCTACAGATGTTGGACAAAAATATGAAAACACTTCTATACTAACTGCATGTAAAGAAAATTGCTTTTAACAGTTATACTTTGGACGATTTTACATAGAAAAACTTAAAAGTTCATGTTTGAAATTTTTAGAAATGGTATCTTTTCACTTATGCATATTTCGAATAGGAAGTTAAGAGCTTATTTTTATTTTTAATACCAGTAATTTTGAAATCATGTTAAGGATTGTGATATTTATATAAGAATGCTTTTAAAATTACAATGGTATAAAATGAGAAAAAAAATCTTTTAACTTCCTACGCTTATTACAAATGATGCAAATTTTGCATGGGTAAATAGGATACCATTTCTAAAAGTTGCAAGTATGATTTTTCAAATTGTGTGAATAGTTTTGCCATATAAAATCTTCCAAAACATTCGCTTCTAAGAAAAGATCAGTTACATAGAGTTACAGGGTGCGTAGCGTTTTCAAAAAGTGCTTAAGGTGCTTATTTTCGATTCTTAAAAGCCCTTAAAGGTGCTTTTTTCATTAGGTGTTTTTAAAAAGTGCTTAATTTTCCCTTTTTTAAAATGAGATTTTTCCTTTACTATGTTGATTTTCGCTTCGAATTATGCAAAAAGATACAGTTCACATTCAACGTTTTCACAATTAATTCAACCTCAATCTATTTCGGCGTATTGTCAGTCCGTAGCGTATGAAAACGCCATTCACTTTACATGATTCAAAATTTCATGATTTTTGACAATTGTCAAAAACAATGCCAAAAGGCTTTTTTTTTGACACGACGATTCAAAAAAGATAAAACCGTCAATTGTCAAAAACTTTCCTATCCTGTCTAATTATGATGTTTTTTTTTAAAGTGCTTAAAGATATTTTTTGAGTGCTCGAAAAGTGCTTAACCCTTTTGAAGGCCGTGGTACTTACCACCACGTTTTACCGTTTTTAATTTAAGTTTCCATTTTTTCAATAACTTCAGCTTTCTTGAAGTGAGTTTCAATAAAATTGGTAACCAAAAACGTATAAAAGTTATAAAATATATAATTCCTTTTGAAGTTTGTAGCATTTAAGGAATTTATTTTATAAATGAAGAAAAATAAAGTCAGTAAGTTCCTAATAGGTCATGTTAAATATATTTACCACCAAAAATATGGCATTATTATAAACAAAATGAGTTTTTTTTACATCAATTACTGTTCTTAAAACAATTTCAATTCCAAAAATACTTTAATTTACCTTCACTAGAAATAAAGGGCCCGTTAAAGGGTTAAAAGGTGCTTATTTTTTGTTGCATAATTTGGCGACGCACCCTGAGTTAGTGTAGAAGTGTTTTCATATTTTTGTCCAACCGTCGTGTATGTTTACCCTACACCAGCCTTTTACCCTTTCCTAAGAAGTTGTAATTCGGAAATTTTTAAATAAAAAATTTACTTTCATAGCAAGTCAATAGAATTCGAACTTTAATTAAACTATAAAAACAAACTTTTACTTAAATACCTTTAAACAATTCATTAAAAAATTAATAATAAATAATACATATCCTCATCCTCCATCAATCCAAAAGTATAGAAAAAGATACACGATAATCTAATTTGTTTTTAAACTTTTTGCTTCAAACCTTGAGTAAGCAATTAGGATATTTAGCAATGATAATCTTAGTATTTATAAATCGATTATTCATGTCCCCCTCACCCCCTTCGTTAGATCGACAGCAGCCTCGTTCGGCCACTCAAAAAAGGTGTGTATTAACATCCGGGAATGGACTGGGTAAAAGTAGGCCGTAACTCCTCTATTTTCGTGTCACTAAGACAAGGCGGATATGTCCAGAATCATCTATAGTTGACGTAGGAGGATAAGTTACAAAAAATAGAGCCGAATTGTAATTATATAATATTAAAAACAATCCCGAATGATATTGAATTTTTTTTCTTTATGATATAAAATTGGTGCTTATCTTTACAATTACAGAAAAAGGACATACCTTTACAATTGCCGTTTTTTTCCCCTTCAGTTTTATCATTATTATTTTTTTTGATGATCTACTTATGAATATATAAAATTCTCAAATTAGAAATAAATAAAGAATTGGTGTATTTATTGGTGTAAAAATAATTTCTTCACAATTACTAAAAAATAAGATTTGTCTAGAATCATTTATTGTTGAAGTAGGAAGATAAGTTACAAAAAATAAAGCCAAATTCTAAATACATAATATTAAAAACAATCCCGAATGATATTGAATTTTTTAATGATATAAATGATTTTTTAATGTACTTATTTTCACAATTACAGAAAAAGGACATACCCTTGCAATTGCCGTTTTTTCCCCTTCAATTTTATTATTATTATTTTTTTTTGATGATCTACTTATAAATATATAAAAATTCTCAAATTAGAAATAAAAAAGAATTGGTGTATTTATTGGTATATTGGTGCAAAAATATTTTCTTCACAATTACTGAAAAATAAGATTAGTCTAGATTTTTTATTGTTGAAGTAGGAAGAAAAGTTACAAAAAATAAAACCAAATTCTAATTACATAATATTAAAAACAATCCCGAATAATATTGAATTTTTTTATGATATAAAATTGGTACTTATCTTTACAATTATAAAAAAAAGGACGCACCTTTAAAATTGCCGTTTTTTTAATTATAATTTTTTTGATGATCTACTTACAAATATATAAAAATTTTCAAATTAGAAATAAAAAAGAATTGGTGTATTTATTGGTACATTGGTTTAAAAACTTGGTGTAAAAATATTTTATTCACAATTGCTAAAAATTAAGATTTGTCCAGAATCATTTATTATTGAAGTAGAAAGATAAGTTGAAAAAAATAAAACCAAATTCTAATTACATGATATTAATCTACTTGATGATCTACTTAGAAATGAATAAAAGTTTTCAAATCAGAAATAAATCTACAATTGGTGTGTAAAAATATTTTTTTCAAAATTGTTATAAAAAGGAATGTTCTCAATCCTGGATTTTATTTCATTGCATATTAGGCAGTGGTTCCCAAATGGTATTCCGCGGAACTATGGGGTTCCGTGAAAATTTCCCAGGCGTTCTGACAGTACAGACATTTTTTAAAAACAGTAATGAATATTTAAGTATTTAATTGCATTTATATTCAACCAATAATTCTATATTTAATTAATCTTTCAGCTTTTTTTAAATTGTTTAAGGTATATGTTAAATGCCATAATAAAAAGAAAAAAAAACATAATCATAATTTCATTTTGCCAAAACAATAATTTTATTTTTTTTAAGCTTATGAATACACTAAATATTTCAGTTGCAGCTCCAGATTTATGAATTTGGGGTTCCACCTAAAGAAGCTCGATAATTTAAGGTTCCATAACCGAAAAAAAATTAGGAACCGCTGTATTAGTTTATAGAGATCGTTTATGTAATCTATGAATAAGCCTATGAAGGTCCCCTATCATTCCTTATCATACGAATAGGGCCTCACTAAAAATTCTTTTGAATCATTTCAGAAATAGGTGTATTAAATCTCTCCTCGATAAGACAGAACATTTCTGACAGCCCCCTCCTTCGTAGCCGCCCTCGTCACTTTCCTCGGACATGCCTACAAGATTCATAGGTTCTTAAATTTAAAATGTGATATTACTATTGCAATAAAAAAGTTACAAAACTCTTTTTTATAAGCTTTCACTTTAACCCATTTATACCTAGCATATTTTAAACGGGAATAAAGAAGATTTTTTGAGCTACACAGCAGATGAGGATGACGGAGAATCTATTGCAGATTAGGGTCTGCGTGACGATACTCTAAACGTTATTGTATCCAATCATCTCTTACATCAAAAAGCCGCCAAACGATTTTTTATAAGTAGTCTGCGCCGACTATTTTAAAAGTGAACCAGTTGTGCGCATGAATCCAAATTCTATTTTTAAAGCAATTGAGAGAAAGTTATCATATATATTTGAGAATTGAATCTTTGGTGGTTGACAAGTAAATAAGAAAAACCAATAATATTCATAAATTAAAAAAAAAATTCGACATATATTTGATATCACTTGCTTATTTTAACTAGATTTTATATTAAATGGCTCTTTCGTAAACTAGTTTACCTTTATACATAGTGGTTTGATCGGACTACCTATAAGAAATCGTATGGAGCTTTTCAGTTATGGGAGGCGTTGGTAGAGGCTATTGCAGAGTAGGGCCTGCATGACGATAATGTAAATGTTATTATATCCAATACTGATGATGTTCTGGAATTTTTTATCTTTATGGCATGTTTTAAAAGTTGTCCTTGTGTTATATTTTTGAAGAAATTGTCTTAAATTTTCCTATTACCATTTTTTTTTCTGAACGTAATTTAAAGTATTGTTTCTGAAAAAATTATTCGGTAAGTATAATTTTATGAGAGGAAATGCAAAATATATAGTGAATAACATATTAAAAATAGTTTTTGGAAAAGGTAAATTCATAAAGAGTTGTTCATATCTATCTCATTCTTTTTTATGCATCATTGTTTCACGATCAACGAATGTCCGACTTTATTTGCGATGTAGTATAAGTCGATGAGTTGATTTTCGGAAACGTTTTTGGGGTTTAAGAAGTCGACTTATAAACTGATATATATGGTATATAATTTTGTTTTTATGTGTACAATATTTGAATGTTTTTTTTTGTTGAAAATATATAGAAAAATGTAAATAAAAGAGATAAGAACTCTGTTGTAAATAAACCTTTGAATATAATTGGTTAATGTGCTGTGACTGCAGAGCCAATAAATTATTAAAGTGTAATGATTAAATTCGATTGCTGATCCATTGTACGCTATTGCAGCGATAAGTTGCAGTTGATTTTAATAAAGTTATAATTGAAATCAACTGCAACGCCATGCGCTTGTAGTGGCATACCTGCCAACTTTTAATCTCTTCCATTATAATTTTTCCCAGTGGTATTAAAATGGAATTAAAACTTCAATTTTAAGCAAACAAATACGGTGTATATGAGCAAACTTAAATTGACAACCACGATAGTAACGCATATTATTATATGTGCTTAGTTTTTGTAAGAATAGTGGTGATCAAAATCATTTAAAAAATAAGTTTATAAAAGAAAAAATAGTACATATTTACTACCACTTTAAATACGAAAATAAAATCTTCCGGAAAATCCGGAAGAGTTGGCAGGAATGTAGTGGTATAATAGTGAAATAAATTGGCTTTAAAAAAAGGCCTATTTTTTGAATGTTGATTAATTTGAGTAAAATTTTTTTAAAATTTATTTGAGAGAATTAGGTCAATGTGAAAAAGTTAGCAACGGGTCTAGTGATTGCAGCTCCGCTTTCAGCAAAAGTTTTAATAAATTGGTATAAAATAAAATGGTAAAACTTGTAGAATAAAGATAATTACGCCTACTCTTTAGAATTGTCGCTTCGAGTTACTGCAGTCGTATCGGTTGTCCGGGGTGCCTGCGGCTAGGGTGGCCTCTTACCATGGCTGAAAGCCCTTATTTAGCAAGACGGAAAAGGGAAAAAACTGGTACGTAAGATATTTCATTCCAGCATTTTTTTCGAAAAAAATAAAATATCTGTAACTTATCAAGATTTTTTTATAATTTTGGCATATATATATATAAAACTGCGTCTTTTCCAAGGTAAAGTAGATATTGTTGAATAATTTAAAAAAAGAATAAGTAAACTCCCCAAAACTAGCTATAACTGAAAAGGTTTTACTACCAGGCTTTCCTCTTTTCCGTCTCGCTTTCACCCCTGCCTTTTACCCCTTCATCGTCAGGTGAGGATCATTGAGGTGGAAACCTTCTGGTCCTTGTTGCCTAAAAATAGAAGTAGGAATTAATAAATGGGCACATTATCCGAGTAATTATCATCAAGAGTGATGAAATTTGAAAGAACATAAATGTAACAACTAATACATTAATATAAAATATATAAGCTCATAGATATGTAAAAGTCAAAATTTATACTTACTGTACGAAATTTGTCAGTACAACAAGACAACAAAAGCACGCATCAACCACTTATTACTACACATGAACATCACATCACAACATACATCACTATGCATCACGTATCGCTTTTATCGAACAAAAAGATTAGTCTTCTTAGTGCCCCATTCAAATCAAATCGATTTCAGTTAGCGCACAACATGCATTTATATTTCCCCATATCCATATCAATAGTGCCGAATCGAGATGACCTTAGTCAAAGCATTATATACTTTTATTTTCACCATATTCATATATTTATATCGAATATCGTCATTTCGAGTTAAGTGCTATATAGTTGAATTTCATATGATACTTTGAATTTTTGATAGGTAGTGGTGGGAAAATTCCTTGGAAGAAAAAATACTTAACAAAATATAAATTATATTTCGTTGCCACGAGGAAATATATATATATTTTTTTTTACTTAAGTGGAGCAACTTTTTTTACTCTGGTTATTGAGTCCGGAATATCTATCTCTTATAAAACCTTTTCTTTGTCGCTCACAGTTTCTTTTCTCCAATTTCGTGTAAATATGTTGATAGTTGCATATATTTCCTCTATTATTTTCTATCTTATCACACCAGCTTTAATGTTAATATTATTCTAACCCCTTAAATATTATTATATTCTAATCTAATTTAATCTTAATTATGTTTAATTTCTTATAGATGTCATATTGAACATATGAAATTGATGAAGCAATAGATATGAAATCGAAGATGCAATAATAGAATCATGAATGGGAAACCGATTGGTTTTTCATTCATGATTCTATTATTGGGTGCTTGGTAACTCCTCTCCCCACAATTTTGCTGCCACTTCACGCATTCTCCCATTTTATGTCTAACTAACTAACTAATCAATTTTTTTCAGAAGGGATTAAAAGTTGGCAGGTATGTTATGTCTCAAAAATCCATCGGATCATTTGAGCTATGTTCTGGTTATTGAGCAATTCAGAAGCAAAGATTGTGTTGCAATTAGCAGCTGTGCATTTTTGATCTTTCTTTAATCGTTCCGTTTCCATACCTGCCAACTTTAATCCTTTCGAGAATGCTTTTCCTAAGTGGTAGTAAAAGCGAATATGAATTACAATTTTAGGTAGAAACATTACACTGTATTTTGAAAATGCCTATGCGAACTACCATGGTAGTATTACATATTAGTATATATGCTTAATTTTTTAAAAAATAGTGGTGGTTGAGAAAGATTAAAAATTAAGTTTACAAATGCAAGGCATCTATAGAAAGTATGCATTTTACTACCACTTTAATCATAGAAATAAAATTTTACGCCAAATTCTTAAAAGTTGGCAGGTATGCGTTTCTTTAATAGTTTTCTTCTCAATATACATATTTCTGAAATTCTTATGAGTTATTGGTAGTAACGGATACCAATTGTCGTAACAATGGACAAGTAATTCTCGTTTCACCCATCAAGCACTTGACTCATTTATTTATTTAAATCGGAGTACCTGACCCTGGGGGTTGTCTTCTCCTTAATTTAATTTGGTAATAATTAAGGGTAGGAAGGGGGAGGATTCATAGGCAAAAGCTAGGTCTTAATTGGGTGAAAAGATTAATTTCGTGAAATAACGAAGCCTGGAATCTATTATAAATGACAAATAAAAGTAAGTAGCAATCGAAACAAGGAACTTTCTGATGCAGAGCACCTTTTTAATCTAAATTGCTATATGCGAAGGTTGCAGCGTGATATTAATTTTTTTTTCTTTAAAAAAAAAGTGGCAAGACATTTATGACTTTTTGGTTTATTTTTGAATGAAACGAGATGTTTTCAGAGTTGCCAACTTGCTCCGGACAGCAAATATATATTTTAAAGTGGTAGTTTATCAATTGTGATTCTTTGATTAATAAATTCAATTTAGTAGATTTTTATCCACCAGTATTCGCGATCGCAACGCTCGAGTA
>NC_092212.1:22285710-22325618 GCF_043381705.1 Parasteatoda tepidariorum
CCATAAAATTGGGTCGGTTGTTCAACGACCGTTATAAGAAACTATGCGTGGCATTGAAGTAGTTTGATGATCAACGTGGGGAAATGCTTGATCAAGTTGTCAGTTTTGTTGTTGAATCTGATGTTATGGATGGATCTGTCATTAGCTATTTATTTTGTTGATTGTGGCATGAGGCGTCGGATGTAAAGTGAGCAGCTATTGGTCTTAATTTTACATCTTTTTCGTAATTTTGAAAATTGAATATCTGGTTGAAGTTCACTGTATTGCCTTTTATGGCCTAGTCAAAGAAATCTGCATTTAATTTGTAAATATATTGTGATAAGGTCGGGATCTCGAGGTCTTTGTGAATATTTGCATTTCTGATGAACCATCTGGCACGGGTGATTTGTCTGAGTATCTTGTTCTGGCATTGGTTGAGTTTTTTCATGAGATGTTCCGGTATGGTTGTCCAGACATGTGAGGCATATGTGAGAATTGGTCTGATCATTGATGAATATAGTAGTTTTCTCAGTTTTAATGAGACATTCTGGTATTTTTAAAGTAATTGAGAGAAAGTTATAATATTTATTTGAGAATTGAATCTTTGGTGGTTGACAAGTAAATAAGAAAAACTAATTATATTCACAAATTTAAAACAAAAATTTAGACGTATATTTGCTATCACTTTCTTATTTTTAGTAGATTTTCTATTAAATGGCTCTTTCGTAAACTGATTTACCGAAATAACAATGAGCTTAAGGCGGTAGTACTTGGTGCTGTCTCTCCTATTGTACTATCTGTCCTTTTCTACTTGACGAAGGTTTATAAGCCTATTTTGAGCACACAAGCCTGAAAATTTATGTAATTGCAATAACCAATAACTAACCAATCTTTATATATAGTGGTCTGTTCGGACTACCTATAAGAAACCTTATGGAGGTTTTTAATTATAGGAGGCGTTGGTAGAAGCATGAGGGGAGGTAAAATCAATTGCAGAGTAGGGACTGCATAACGATAATGTAAACGTTATTGTAATGTGAACAGAACATCATCTGTATCCAATACAGATGATGTTCTGTAATTTTTAAATTTTTATCTTTATGGTATGTTTTAAAAGTTGTCATTGTGTTATTTTTTTGAAATATTTTTGAAGAAATTGTCTTAAATTTTCCTATTACCAATTTTTTTTCTGAACGTAATTTAAAGTATTGTTTCTGAAAAAATTATTCTGTCAATATAATTTGATGAGAGGAAATGCAAAATTTATGGTAAATAACATATTAAAAATAGTTTTTGAAAAAGGTAAATTCATAAAGAGTTGTTCATATCTATCTCATTCTTTTTTATACACGATCAACGAATGTCCGACATTATTTCCGATGTATAAGTCGATCAGTTGATTTTGGGAAACGTTTTTGGGGTTTAAGAAGTCGACTTATAAACCGATATATATGGTATATAATTTTGTTTTTATGTGCACAATATTTGGATGGGTTTTTTTCGAAAATATATATAAAAAAAATGTAAATAAAAGAGATAAGAACTCAGTTGTAAAATCACAAAATAAACGTTTGAATATAATTAAATTTAATCGAATTAATGTGCTGCTACTGCAGGGCCATTACGTGCAGCTGCAAAGCCAATAAATTTTATTAGAGTGTAACGATTAAATTCGGTTGCAGACCCATTGTATGCTATTGCGGCGATAAGTTGTAGTTGATTTTAATAAAGTTATAATTGAAATCAACTGCAACGCCGTGCGCTTGTAGTGGTACGATAGTGAAATAAATTGGCTCTAGAAAGACCGATTTTTTGAAATGTTGATTAATTTGAGCAAAAATTATGTTAAAATTTATTTGAGAGAATTGTGTCTTTGTGAAAAAAGTTAGCAACGGGTTTAGTTAGTGCAGCTCCGCTTTCAGCAAAAGTTTTAATAAATTGGTATAAAATAATATGGTAAAACTTGTAGAATAAAGATAATTACGCCTACTCTATAAAAGTGGCACTTTGAGTTAACAGCAGTCGCAGTCGTATCGGTTGTCCGGGGGGGTGCCTAAGGCCGGAGTGGCCTTTTACCCCTTCATCATCAGGTGAGGATCGTTGAGGTGGAAACCTTCTGGTCCCTGTTGCCAAAAAATAAAAGTAGGAATTAATAAATGGGCACATTACCTTGGTAATTATCATCAAGAGTGATGAAATTTGAAAGAACATAAATGTAACAACTAATACTGAAACTAAACTCAGTGGCGCGACTGCCCATAGAGAGCCAAGGCCTACTGTGCCCAACTCAGTTTTCCTGATCTTGGGCTCTGGTGTGCAGGAGCAGATGTTCCGGTCAGGTGGTCAGCCGAAAGTGGAATCACCAGTGCTTAGTTCCCAAGAATGATTGTTACTCATTTATCGACCCACTGAAGGGATGAAAGGCTGAATCAACCTTGCCCGGCCCGAGGATCGAACCCAGTAAATAGTGGTGGATAAAATAGTTAAAATAGTGGTGGTTAGAAATAGTGGTGGATAAAAATCTACTGAATTGAATTTATTAAACCAAGAATCACAATTAATAAACTGACACTTGAAAATATTTGTTTGCTGTCCGGAGCAAGTTGGCATCTCTGTGTATATAAATAAAACTATTTTTGTGTATTCTGTATTGCATTAATTTCTTCAAACCATTTGAATAACTATAATAATATAAAAAAATTAAAAATTGACTCGAATTATGTTTTTAGTATAATCTTGGCTTCGCCGGTCACCGGTGACCCCTATCTCATTCAGCGTGTTAATTTCATAATAATTAATGGTAGGAAGGGGGAGGATTCATGGGCAAAAGCTAGGTCTTAATTGGGTGGAAAGATTAATTTCGTGTAATAACGAAGACTGGAATATATTAAAAATGACAAATAAAAATAAGTAGTAATCGAAACATGTGCAAGGAACTGACTGATGCAAAGGGTTTACATACTTTTTTTTATTTTTTGTTATTTTTTTAAATCTAAATTGATAAAAAGAGAAGGTTGCAGGGTAGCATTAATTTTTTTTTCTTTAAAAAAAGTGGCAAGAGATTTATGACTTTTTGTTTATTTTTGATTGAAACGAGATGTTTTAGGATGCTACAATATTAATATTCTTCAACTAAAATAAAATTTGAACATTTTTGTTAGCCTTAAATTAATTTAACAATGTTCGTTAGTTCGAAGTAAATTGGGTAGCATATTTTATTTTTTGAAGCGATGGAATCTTTCTCAACCATATTGAACAATATTTAGCCTTTTATAAGCTTTTCCAAAATCCCACTCAGCTATGGATGAAACTTCTTCCGCCTTACGATTTTTTTCCCCCACATATTAAAAGCTACGGTGAGTAAAATGGAATTAAATTAGCTTTTAATAAAATTGACATAGTTATTTAATAACAGTTTCAGTAGTTGGAAGTAATTGACTGCTTGACAAGCAATCGCAAAGCTATTTAGATGGAAAGCTGGTGAAAGAAAGTATAGGGAGCGTGCAAGGCTAGTAATTTTCTTTGCTTTTTCTCGCCTTAAGACAAAAAATGACCCTTAAACGCATGGCCTTTAACAAGAACAAGAAAAAAGACTACAGTATTAATAAAAAACCGCATCCTCGACCTTGCGCCAGCTTTCTCCGTTCGCTCTTCCTATTTTCCTAAGTCACGTGATTTGTCCTCAATCCATCCGTAAATGCTTAGTGTTTCATTCAAATTGTCCCTTAACATGCATACAAGAATCTTGTTGGATCCTTCACCTAGATAAGAGACTCAAATGAACCTCTTAAAATAGCCTGGAGATTTTCGTTTTCTTTGGAATGTGCTAATTGCTTTCCATTGTAAGGATTGCTAGGTCTTGACTAAGTAATTCCTATGTTGTGCTTTCTTTTTTTTCTTCCCTGGAAGGGGTTAATCGTCGTTTAAATGCTCTTCTATTACCCACTTTATACATTTTATGCAGAATTTGATAGTATATTACCAAAAATTTACCAAAGGACTTATTAATTTTTCTTTTTGAAATGTGCTATTGTTTTCCACTGTGAGATTTGATGTTTTTTTTTTCTTTCGCAGGAGCTAATTTTTTAAATGCGCTTTTGTTACATGCTTTATGCATTCTAAGCTGAATTTGATAGATCGTAGAGATGTAGAAATTATCGTAGAATTTTTTTTTTTTTTCAATTTTGAAAAAGTACTAATTGTTTTGTATTGTATGGTTTTTTTCACGGCAATAAATAGTCTTTATATTCCTTTTTAGTATTAGCTTTATTAAATCTATGCAGAAATAAATAGCATATTAAGAGAAACTTTTCTGCTGCATAAGATTTTCTCTCTCTCTCTCTCTTTATATTTTAATACGAACGTAGTGTGAAAAAAAAATGAAAAAAAAGGAAAAAAAGAAAAAAGGACCACCCTGAATAAGTATTGATCTAATGATCCTCACAAGTTTTTATCCTCACGTTCTAGAACTCAATCTTAATGACTCAAGATGCTGACCTCATATAGGCTAATTAACAAGTGTAGACGATATTTTAAGTTATGAAATCAGACGTACTTTCTCTGAATAAAATTACCTTTTTTTCGACGGATGCAGATTTCTAACCCCCAAGATTAAGAAATTAAATTTTAAAGAAGTCAGATATTTAAAATTCAATTATTCAACCGATTTATCTCAAATTTTGTATTTTAATTAAATTAAACAAGTTAAATTCTTTAAAATCATGCAAAAAAAATTTTACTTTACTATTCGAAACTTTTTTCGACCATTATTAAATAAAATAATGATAAATATTTACAAAAAATATTTTTTGCATAGAATTACCTTTGGACAAACGAATTTTACAACTGTGTTCACAAAGTTTTCAATTAGCTTAAAAAGTTTTCGAGACATAGCGAAATACGCAAAAAGTAATATTAACATTAAGGGGTTCAAACTTTGGAGCCAAATTATGTGGTTACGTCACTTAGTTTTTATGTGTAAACAAGGAAATTCGTAAATAAAAATTTTTCTGTCGTTAACCTGAAAATGAAAAGAACAAAGACAAAAACTGAACTATCTGAAACTCACGAGGACTAAAACAAAAATTAAAAAAAAAGAACGTAACGACAATTAGCACTAGCCTCACAATAAAGCAAAAGCACCAAGCAGAAGTAGCAGATCGCTGTGAATTTTTATACCTTACAAATTTAAACATTTTTTTATACTTAATAATTGAACCAAACTTAAGTTTAAAAGTAGTAAAAATGTTTAAGAAAATTTTATTATACCTCTGAATCGGAAACCTCCTATTTTCAGTAAATGAGCTCAAGCCTGTGTCGGTTCGATCCATGAAGGTCCAGCCCACCATAACTCTTAATTAGATTACTCAATATCATCACAATAAATATGTAACCATCTAGGTATTTTAATTTGTGTACAAATGAATTCTTCCTGCAATTTAACACACTTTTGATGCAATTTAGAAGGTAAATTATCATCCCAATTAAGTCTTTCTAGCCAAAGTTGTTAACACGTTGATGCCATGGGTCACCGGTGACCGGTACTGAGTTTCTTCGTAGCGAGACGGAGATCACCGGTGACTGGCAAAGCCAAGATTATTAGAAACACGAAATTCGAGTAAATTTTTAATTTTTTTTAGATTATTATCGTTATTAAAATGGTTTGAAGAAATTGATGCAATATAGAACGCACAAAAATAGTTTTATTTATATACACAGAGATGCCAACTTGCTCCGGACAGCGAATAAATATTTTCAGGTGGTAATTTATTAATTGTGATTCTTAGTTTAATAAATTAAATTTAGTAGATTTTTAGCCACCACTATTTCTAAACAATTCGTAGGATTATATAATTCCACACTTTTTTCAGACATGTAATCTCATCAATTATGTTCTTCATTTTCAAAAATCAATTATTGTACATATCAAATCATGTTATATCTTTATTTTAAATTAAAGTCTACAATCAATATTTCTAATGTTATGTAAAAACGTCAATTTGTCATATTGAATTTTTCATTGTTTTATTATTTCACAAGCGAACGGCTTGATTTTTTTTCCATGGCTACCACAATGTATTCGAATGAACTTCAATGTATGTCATAATTAAATATGTGCTAGTTAAGATATAGAAATTTAATTAGTGAAATATGTATCAATTTATGTTAATATTTATTTATGTCAACTTACGTATATATATATGTCAAATTATGTTTATATTTATATATGTCAACTTAGATTCGATGAATCAGATATTCAAATGTTATATTTACTCAAGCAAAGTGCTTGTTTTACTATTAGCTACCACATCGACTGCTAAATTCAAAATGTTATTACTATAAATTTTCTGTAAATTTCTAGATGTATTAACTATCAAAACAAATAATTTCATCAACTTTTCTGAAAATAACGTTTACTCATGCTGATACAATTCTGAACAACTCCAAAATCAAACAAACACAGTTTAGAGCAAGCTGCTCAATTTATTTTTGATTCTTTTTTAGTTATTCAAGCAAAGAGCTTGAAACATTCATAAAAGCAACTCCATTGCCTGCTCACCTCATTGCTCAACCAAAACTGTTATAAAATTCCAGATGAATGGGATAGGGGCCGCTTCGCGGCCCAGGTGCCCAATAAAATCAGAACACTAGGACTAGATGTATGGGATAGGGGCCGCTAAGAGGCCCAGGTGCCCAATTTTTGTAAGTGAAAGTGAAAGATATGTAATGATTAAAACATACATCGCGACCTCAACATAGATTTTTTTAGATCATCATATTGCAAAGTTAAATTCCAGATTTTACTAAAAGATCACAAATTGTGACACCGCAGGATTCAACGAAATTTTTACTTTTGAAAACTTAAGAGAAGACATAAACCTCAGACCGATGGCAGCTCATTTTTGTAGTGACGTAATTTTAACTAAAGTACAAAATATTTAATTTCCTTTTATTCCAATTGCATTCCAATTACCAGAAAGAACCACCTTAAAGACCACAAGACAAGACGAATGGGAAAAAGGCCGCTAACGGCCCCAGGCGCCCAGACATATTTCGATGATGATGATCAGATATGTAATGCTGAACCTCTTAAAAAAACTAGCAAAATCTGTGCAATATTTTCAAATTTAGTTTGCAATGATTTACCGTTTGGCCAAACGGGCAAGCCATGTAAAATAAGCGTGGCATTCAACGTGTTAACTATAGGTTTACGGGACGCGTCATTTTGACGCATTCCGAATTTTATAAGGAAAATTAAAAAACCCGTTTGCATTTTTATTTTATCTCTTGTAATGATTTTTATCCATTGATCGAGGTGAATATATATTGAAGTCAATTTTCTTCAAAAGCGTTGAAATGTTGAAATTCTCGTTTAGGTATACCTATTTCTACGGATATGCGTCAATTTGACGCGATCATAATTTAGACAAAATTTTGAGTAAACATGCACAAACATGCATCAATAATAAATAGGAATGTACGGATAATACTTCGATTCGATATCGTTATCTCAAATGAAACAAGCGATAAGCAACTGTTGCCGATAAGCAATAATAGAAAGAACAAAAGCAGAATGTCAATTGGTGTCAGATTTTGAAGGTTTCAGTTGCTTTGTTCGAGTATTGAAAAATAAAATACTAGAATATTTCATAAATATATATCTCATACTTGTATCTTCATTTTTTCTCTTATAGTACATATATACTTGCATTGCTTTCTAAGCTCAAAGATGCCAACTGCTCCGGACGCGCCATAATAATTAAAAAACGGTAAATAACGGTAAAGTGGTGAATTATATAAGCCTACGAACTATTTGAAAATAGTGGTGGATAAAAATCTACTAAATCGAATTTATTAAACCTAGAATCACAATTGATAAACTACCACTTTAAAATATATATTTGCTGTCCGGAGCAAGTTGGCATCTCTGTAAGTGCTGTTATATGTATTCGTTCATACGTTAAATTGACGCTTGTTTGTAGAGATAGGTATATAAGAAACGTCCGTAAAGCTAGTGTTAATAAATAATTTTAATTAGAATTGTACAAGGAGATAATAAGCCCAATTCCATTGAAGACCTAATACTTCTGAAGAATTATTTGCTCGAATGTTTGTAACAGATGAATAACTTTCGTTTGGAGAAATTTGGTCTTATCAAGAAAATTATTGATTTAAAAAGTTGATGAATCATTGTAGGCAATTACCATTATTTATTCGTCTTATTATTTTATTGTCCAGAGTGTGAAGGTAAACAGATGTAGTGAAGAATCAGATTTGATAAACAATAAAAAAATGTTTTATTTTAGAAATTTATAGTGCTCCAAAGTAAAGAGAAATTTTCTTTTCTTACATACATATGAATTAACAAAATAATGAATTTAGAAAATGAACCGGAGGGTTTGGATGCAGGGCTAAGCCCTACAGGACACCAATTGAAATTTCCAAGATACGTATCTGAAAATTGTAGTTAAATGGCTGAAGTTGTAAAATAGATTTTAATTTAGGAGTTTTATAATATGTATAAAAATGTAGTTTCAAAGAAAATAACGTAACCTTATTGAGTAAAATATAATTTTTATCGGGTTTAATTGAATAATAATTTAATTATTTTAAGTAAGGTTTTTTTAAGTACGAACAGCCCCAACTTCCTTTAGACTCTAAAATCTGAATCAATACTAATTATTGCGTAAAATATACTTTTCTCGGGTTTAATTGAAAAATAATTTAATTAAAATAACCAGGTTTAAAAATTCAAATGAATTAAGTAGCCGAAACCAAAGGTGAACTTACGTTATACTCTGTATTTCGCAGAAATAGTTTTTAGTACAAATTTCACTTAACGTAACACTTTTTCTTTGAAAGTAAGAAAAAGATTTCTAAATGTGTCATGGTTTCTTAAGTACGGTCAGCTCCATCTTCCTTTCGACTCTAAAATTTGAATCAATACTAAATATTCCGCAAAATAGACTTTTTCTCGGGTTTAATTGAATAATAATTTAATTAAAATAATCAGATTTAAAAATACAAATCAATTAAATAACCGAAAACAAAGAACATATGTTATACATTATATTTCGCAGAAAAAGTTTTTAGTACAAATTTCACTTAACGTAACACTTTTTCTTTGAAAGTAAGAAAAAGATTTCTAAATGTGTCATGGTTTCTTAAGTACGGTCAGCTCCATCTTCCTTTCGACTCTAAAATTTGAATCAATACTAAATATTCCGCAAAATAGACTTTTTCTCGGGTTTAATTGAATAATAATTTAATTAAAATAATCAGATTTAAAAATACAAATCAATTAAATAACCGAAAACAAAGAACATATGTTATACATTATATTTCGCAGAAAAAGTTTTTAGTACAAATTTCACTTAACGTAACACTTTTTCTTTGAAAGTAAGAAAAAGATTTCTAAATGTGTCATGGTTTCTTAAGTACGGTCAGCTCCATCTTCCTTTCGACTCTAAAATTTGAATCAATACTAAATATTCCGCAAAATAGACTTTTTCTCGGGTTTAATTGAATAATAATTTAATTAAAATAATCAGATTTAAAAATACAAATCAATTAAATAACCGAAAACAAAGAACATATGTTATACATTATATTTCGCAGAAAAAGTTTTTAGTACAAATTTCACTTAACGTAACACTTTTTCTTTGAAAGTAAGAAAAAGATTTCTAAATGTGTCATGGTTTCTTAAGTACGGTCAGCTCCATCTTCCTTTCGACTCTAAAATTTGAATCAATACTAAATATTCCGCAAAATAGACTTTTTCTCGGGTTTAATTGAATAATAATTTAATTAAAATAATCAGATTTAAAAATACAAATCAATTAAATAACCGAAAACAAAGAACATATGTTATACATTATATTTCGCAGAAAAAGTTTTTAGTACAAATTTCACTTAACGTAACACTTTTTCTTTGAAAGTAAGAAAAAGATTTCTAAATGTGTCATGGTTTCTTAAGTACGGTCAGCTCCATCTTCCTTTCGACTCTAAAATTTGAATCAATACTAAATATTCCGCAAAATAGACTTTTTCTCGGGTTTAATTGAATAATAATTTAATTAAAATAATCAGATTTAAAAATACAAATCAATTAAATAACCGAAAACAAAGAACATATGTTATACATTATATTTCGCAGAAAAAGTTTTTAGTACAAATTTCACTTAACGTAACACTTTTTCTTTGAAAGTAAGAAAAAGATTTCTAAATGTGTCATGGTTTCTTAAGTACGGTCAGCTCCATCTTCCTTTCGACTCTAAAATTTGAATCAATACTAAATATTCCGCAAAATAGACTTTTTCTCGGGTTTAATTGAATAATAATTTAATTAAAATAATCAGATTTAAAAATACAAATCAATTAAATAACCGAAAACAAAGAACATATGTTATACATTATATTTCGCAGAAAAAGTTTTTAGTACAAATTTCACTTAACGTAACACTTTTTCTTTGAAAGTAAGAAAAAGATTTCTAAATGTGTCATGGTTTCTTAAGTACGGTCAGCTCCATCTTCCTTTCGACTCTAAAATTTGAATCAATACTAAATATTCCGCAAAATAGACTTTTTCTCGGGTTTAATTGAATAATAATTTAATTAAAATAATCAGATTTAAAAATACAAATCAATTAAATAACCGAAAACAAAGAACATATGTTATACATTATATTTCGCAGAAAAAGTTTTTAGTACAAATTTCACTTAACGTAACACTTTTTCTTTGAAAGTAAGAAAAAGATTTCTAAATGTGTCATGGTTTCTTAAGTACGGTCAGCTCCATCTTCCTTTCGACTCTAAAATTTGAATCAATACTAAATATTCCGCAAAATAGACTTTTTCTCGGGTTTAATTGAATAATAATTTAATTAAAATAATCAGATTTAAAAATACAAATCAATTAAATAACCGAAAACAAAGAACATATGTTATACATTATATTTCGCAGAAAAAGTTTTTAGTACAAATTTCACTTAACGTAACACTTTTTCTTTGAAAGTAAGAAAAAGATTTCTAAATGTGTCATGGTTTCTTAAGTACGGTCAGCTCCATCTTCCTTTCGACTCTAAAATTTGAATCAATACTAAATATTCCGCAAAATAGACTTTTTCTCGGGTTTAATTGAATAATAATTTAATTAAAATAATCAGATTTAAAAATACAAATCAATTAAATAACCGAAAACAAAGAACATATGTTATACATTATATTTCGCAGAAAAAGTTTTTAGTACAAATTTCACTTAACGTAACACTTTTTCTTTGAAAGTAAGAAAAAGATTTCTAAATGTGTCATGGTTTCTTAAGTACGGTCAGCTCCATCTTCCTTTCGACTCTAAAATTTGAATCAATACTAAATATTCCGCAAAATAGACTTTTTCTCGGGTTTAATTGAATAATAATTTAATTAAAATAATCAGATTTAAAAATACAAATCAATTAAATAACCGAAAACAAAGAACATATGTTATACATTATATTTCGCAGAAAAAGTTTTTAGTACAAATTTCACTTAACGTAACACTTTTTCTTTGAAAGTAAGAAAAAGATTTCTAAATGTGTCATGGTTTCTTAAGTACGGTCAGCTCCATCTTCCTTTCGACTCTAAAATTTGAATCAATACTAAATATTCCGCAAAATAGACTTTTTCTCGGGTTTAATTGAATAATAATTTAATTAAAATAATCAGATTTAAAAATACAAATCAATTAAATAACCGAAAACAAAGAACATATGTTATACATTATATTTCGCAGAAAAAGTTTTTAGTACAAATTTCACTTAACGTAACACTTTTTCTTTGAAAGTAAGAAAAAGATTTCTAAATGTGTCATGGTTTCTTAAGTACGGTCAGCTCCATCTTCCTTTCGACTCTAAAATTTGAATCAATACTAAATATTCCGCAAAATAGACTTTTTCTCGGGTTTAATTGAATAATAATTTAATTAAAATAATCAGATTTAAAAATACAAATCAATTAAATAACCGAAAACAAAGAACATATGTTATACATTATATTTCGCAGAAAAAGTTTTTAGTACAAATNCCACCCAGATCACCTGATATAACGCCGCTGGACTTTTTTCTTTGGGGATTTATAAAGGACAATGTTTACAGGAGGATATTGTCGAACATTGATGACTTAAAAGCCAGAATTACAACAGCAATAGCCTCTGTGGATGCCGACATGCTTGCCGCTACCTGGCGTGAAATTGACTATCGACTTGATATTCTCCGTGCGACGAAGGGGGCACACGTGGAAGTTCATTGACAAGGGTCATGAAACTTTTTGAGTCTATATCACCATTTATGTAATTAATTTTAATCTATCCTTATTATTTTATGAGTTATTAAACATCAAAATGGGTCCGGGACTTTATAAACACCCTGTATTTTATTTTATTACCGTCATTGAACAGTCGACCCAATTTTGGTATTACGACTGCAAATGTTCCACCCTGTTGCCTTGTAATTTGAACCCAATCCAGCAGACAAATGAACTTCTGGATTAAGTTCTGGGAGAAATTTCCCTTCGTGGAGCCTGTTTTGATGGAACTAACCTGCATTTGCGTAACATGGAGAGGAAAACCTCCCACGATTAGCCTGACGGCAAGGGAACTCTAACCCATAATCCGTCTACCAATGAGGATATTTTACGTCACCACTGTGGTCGGTGCGAGCCGAGTGCCATAGCAGGGATCCGAAACCGGTTCACCTCATTGGAAAGCGAACGCTCTATATTTAACGCAGTAGCCAAATAACAATTTTAAGTAAACTTAATGTGTTGAATTTTGCCTCCATTTAAAAACTTCTCGGCACAGCTATTAGGCCTGCCAACTTTCCACGTTTTTGGGGGAAATATCTTCCAGTGGTAGCTAATTTTATCTTTTAGTTCATATGATTCTTTGTTTTGTAAATTTGATTTAAAGTTATTTTCTTCACCACTACATGTAAATTTTTCAAAAGTTCATATAAGAGCTAGTTTGCTGTATACCCTCGTGGTGACGCTTTTAAAATGTCACTAAAATTTCCAATCATTCTGAAAGTTTTAGTTTTTACCAGTCGACTTCTCGATAAAATATTTTGCAAAAAGCGTAGTTGTTGCTTTGCTATATTCTCTCGTGGTGACGCTTTTAAAATGTCACTAAAATTTCCAAGCGTTCTGAAAGTTTTAGTTTTTACTTGTCGACTTCTCGATAAAATATTTTGCAAAAATCGTTGTTGTTGGCATTCTTTACAGGATTTATATATAAGTGTAAGTTGTTTTTATGTAGTCGTGGACAAAATTAAATTTATTAAATCCATAATAAAATATTGAATCAAATTTATTACCACTCTTAACTATTCAAATAAAATATTCTCATAAATTAAAACAAATATATAATAAATTATCCTTACTTAGAAAAGTGTGCTAAATCAAAAATTTTTCTACAGAACTTAAATAGTTTATTTTAATAAAGTTTTCGTTGAAATAAACATGTTTACTTTAAATGACGCTGAATTGTGTGAATGAACGTATTAACTGAATTGGCGTCACAAAATGCGTAACTTGAATATGTAAAAAGACGTATATGTTACATTGTTTTGTAATTCGTATTGCGTCAATTAGAAAAGAATGGTTCAGTGTTTCCAATGTGTAACGTCAAGAATTTTTTGCTTCTTTATTTTTATGACGCAGATTTAATCACTAATGCGTTTTGTGATTAATGTTACGTAATTTTATATTTTAATAAAGGCGTCTTTTATTTTACTTGAAATTTAGTTTGTGAAACTTATTTACCATTATGTTGTTCTTATACTTGTTAGGTTGAAAACTGCTGTCACATTTATCATATAAGACATTTGTTTTGGTGTTTAGAAATGATATCGAATTCTAACTTTTTTGCTCCTTAGTTAACTGCGTACTGTTTTTGTAACCGCCATAGGTGAAACGTAGTGTTTAGAATAGAGTACATTGTAAATATGCTTAAAAATATACATCACGTTTAAAGGATTGCTATTGAGAGGAAAAGTGTGTGATAGGTGAAAATGTATCACATTTAATTTAAAAACAAAAAACAGATAACTTTTTTTTTCTTTTGCATTTTTCATGAAACTCACTTTATCCCTTAGCCTATTTTATCAAGCATAGTTTTCATACTTTTTTATCATTATTTTATAATAATTTAGGCCAAAATAAGTGAAAAATATATTTTGCATCTTAATAATTTATGGTTATGAAATACTTGAAACATCGGTGTCTTTTTCTGCGAGGTAAAATCTTCCAAACACGTCTCCCTTCCAAATAATAATTCACTCATTTGCAGTTATTTAGATTTCAGTGAAAAAAAATTCATCTTTGAAATTTATTTAATTTACAAAATCAATTATTGATTAATTTTTGAATAAAATGAGTAAATAATCTTGGAATAAAATTTTTTTTCGAATTAATTATTTTGGATGGATTTTATATTTTAGTACAAATATAATTCCGAAAAATTTACTTACTATTTTTTTTGGCACGATTAGACTGTTTTTATAATTAAAAAATACCAAAATATATAATTAGAGCTTCAGAAAAAATGTATTTAAAAGACACCGGTGTCCCATTTGCGTTAAAAGGCTAACTAGTCTTCGTACGGTAGTTAAAAAAATTTTAAAACGAAAAGGTATTGTACATATTTCTCTTTTTTAAAAAATGCATGGGCTGCGATGAAAATAGATTAGATATGTAGCATCAACATAATCATAAGCATAATAATATGTAACATATCAGACACGTTACAAGAAAAGCAGCTTCAAAAAAATAATTGCAAAATATTTTTTCATGTAACTAAAATTATAGAAAAATATATTAAATAGAATATTTTCAATAAAATTTTGGTAAAAAAAGGGTCAATTTACAAAGATAAAAGAGATAGATAAAAAAACTAGCTGAAAATTGTATCATAATTAAATGTGATATATAAAAATGGGCACATGGTTAAAAAGAGTTGAATATGTTACTGCAAATGAAATGCAGTCGGAGATTCAATGAAACTAAACAGATAATATTAAATTATGATATTAAATCCTCTCATGAAAAAGTAATTGAGTTATAAAAATAAAAAAAATCATTCAAAAATGATTTTTTTTTTAATTTTTCAGTCACATTTTTTTCCGAAACATCCTTTGCTGAAAGAAACACCGCAACATCCACACCCATTGGAATACCATCCTATCAAACACTTATAAATTCACCATGGCCATCTGTAAGTCCTCTTCATGGTCTACCCCCCGAAGAAGAACCCAACGACTACGAAGTGTGGTCTGCCATCGTTTCATCCATGCAACGCTGGGAACAAATGAAGAAGAACAAGAAAGCGCACAAATCACATGTCCACAAAAGGTCCGAAGAAGTCGTTTGTTATCGAGGTTTTGGCTGTTTCCGAGATGAAGGTATTATTTGCAAATCTATAATTATTCCTATAACTATATAATATTCTTTTTGATTAATTTATCTAGAAGCAGATGCTTATACCCATGACTCAGGGGATAGAGCGCTCTCCTCATAATTAGGGGATCCAGGTTCGAATTCCAGCGATGAAGTTCTGCTTCACGACAACAACAGTGCTCACTTATAATATTTCTAGGGATAGACGGATCATGGATTAGAATTCCCTTCCCTTCGGGTTAACCGCGGACTTCTTTCGCGGTTTTCCACTTTAGGAGATGTGGACACGTGTATTCCACGAAGGTTAGTTTGACCCTTGTTTGATCCAAGAATCCCCTTTTATACAGGATTGGGTATAAATTACATGGTCACGGGGTTGAACAGCCGACCCAGAAATGGATTGGCTACTCAACGCCGTACATAAAATGAAATGTACCTATGGACAGTGTATTATTCATCTATAAGAACATTATCTACTAACACTGCAGATGTACTTGAATATGTTTGTACATACCATTTACCTACGTAAGTTATTACCAATTCCTGACACCTTTATTACTCTATTTAAATTGCATTTCTAACGAACAACTTCTTATTCAAATAAATGAAGGCCTTATATGAACAGCGGACACTTGCTCATTTTGAGATTTAAAAAAAAGCATTCCTGCAACAGCCAGGGGGTCATGAAGGATAAGGCTTCACAATTTTGTGACCAACGGCATGATTGTGGTTATGTGGTCAGCACTGCTCACAGGCCGCATTTAATTCCCAGAAAAGCTGTTACCCATCGATTTAAAATTGAGTAGGGATCTAATCCTAGTTCACAATGACAGTTCAGTGCCTTAACCACAACTGGTACCCATAGATCTGACGCTGGGTGGGCTTCAAGCAGCCACTTGGGATCATTTTGAGATACTAAGCGTATAAATCTATTGATCGCTGAAAACTCTATCGTTGCCCCATCTTAAAGTACCTCCCCTGTCGTCCAAAAACAAGTTAGACGTATACCAGTTTTAAAATATAATAGAAAGAACTTGTATGAACTTGAAATCTAATTTTTTCAACAAGTGGTGTTGGCACACTATTCATATAAGACTTTCTAATCATGAAGGTATTTTTAAGTTCTCACGAAATCGCTCTTGAATAGATCTTCCTAAAATAATGTTTTGTGGACATGTTGTCACGGCGTTTATGAATAAAAAAGAAGCGTCTTAGTCTTGAACTAACTGGAAGACTTTCTAAGAAATGAGGAAATGGACTCCCATAATTTTTGTACCTATAACAGCATGTTCTAAAACAGTGGTTACCAACTGGCGGCCCGTGAAGACTTTTTTTGTGTCCCGCGATCTAAAATATATTAGTTGCTATTTTTTTGCGAACAATTTTCGTAAAAAATCTATATGGGTATTAAATACTCACAAGTTTTATAACTTAAAATTTTATATCTGTTGCACATTAATTGTTTAATACAGAGGTCGCCAAAGTGGTCTATATAGACCCCCAGGGGTTTATTTAACAAAAGCGGGGGTTGATCTGAGACAGGGGGGCGAATGGGGGTCGATCCGAATCGGAAGGGTCGATTGTGGTTCGGAAAAAAAAACAGTTCTCAATACGCAAATCACACATACCTAATTAAGTATGTAAAATTTGTGATTTTTTTTTATAATTGACTCAATATTAGTTTCTTTATAAAACATGAATTAATAAACGTATATTTATTGGGGTGAAACAAGTATTTACGTACCACCGCGCAGCGGCACGAACTCAGTGCAGTGTATAAGTCATATGCATATGTGCGCTTGTCCAAATGTCACGTGTGACGAGCATTGACGTTACAAATGCAAATATCATACGCAGTTTCAGCTATCTTTGCAAACTGTGTTGAATATTTGCAGTGTCATTATTAAAACTTTTATAGTTTTGGATAATTAGTTATTGTTTCGATAAAACCATTCGTTTGGTTTAGATATCAATTTTAATTATCAATGCACAAAAAAGAAGGTAAGCATTAATAATATGGATTAGTACAGCCCGCGACAAAACTATAGCACACTTTGTATTTTTTTACGAAAATTACAAAATTGACCAATTTTGACGAAAATTAAAATTGACCAATTTTGAACCCAATATAGCGAACCTTGCAAAAAAACACCAGGCACACCCATCTCATTGATCAAGAAGCAGTAAATCTTTAGTTACTTTACTTATTATATCTACTTATGCATAATTACTTATTATTTAATAATAAGGTATTTAAATTTCAATATTAATATATTTTTCATAAAACTATTGTTACACAATGTACTATTACTTTAATAAATGTTTAAAATCATAAAATAAATGTACAAACACAGTATCTAATAGAGTTTTATTTTAATGAACAAAAAATTACTTTTGTGGGGGTCGATGGAGATTTCGAAAAATTATATAGGGGTCGATGATCAAAAAAGTTTGGCGACCCCTGGTTTAATACATATGTGGACATTAAAGTTATTGTAGCCAGAATTTTTTAATATGTAATTAAATATTTTAAAAAATTTACTTCTTATTTTAATTTGTAATTCAATACTTTTGTCTTGTACAACTTGATAAAAATCTGGCAGTAATATTTAATGTCCCTTCCAACATAAGAGTCATGTATAAAGTTGCGGCCCGCCATTTACTGGTGTTTTTAATTGAGGTCCTGGGCCTCATGTAAGTTGGAAACCACTGTTCTAGAATATAGCAAGGATACTATTTGAAGTAATAGATGTAAGTCAGGTTATTATTCTTTATTGGCTATTAAAAATGCTTCTCCAGAAAGGCCTACTTGTAGAAATTTTAATGGCCAGTTTTAAAAAAAAATAAACTGTTTTTTTAGCTGTTAAAGATTTTTTTCACTTTAAACAATAACATTTTATTAGAAATGAAAACAAGAGAAAAGATATTTGAATATTTTTATACAAATTGGCCTAACTGAGATGCATTTTTTTAATGTAAATATTATTAATTAAATGTAAATATGTAAATATAGTTCATGGTATTCATGGTAAATAGGTGGTATTCAAAGCAGTTAGCTGTATTTCTCAATTCTGTTGCTGCATTCTATTGCTGTATTCTATTCTATTGCTATATTTCTGTCTTATTATAGGTTTTGATGTTTTATTCAGTTGCAACATAGTAATCTTGTTGATATTTTTTTGTTCTTTTTTTCATTATTTGTCTTTATAACAATTGTATTATATGAACAATACGAATTGATTAGCATAGAAAGCATGAATCAAACACTAGGATTTGTGATAGAATGCTAAACAAGTCAGATAAATTACTTAGAAATATGAATTAGTGCGAAATATGAAAATGAAACTCGCATAACATTATCGCTTATTCTTAGACAGTGTTGTCGAATGAGTGATTATTTTCAAAGCATGCAGTAATTTGAGAAATCAAATAGAAAGTTTTTTTAAATTTTGTTATTAGAAATGGATTTATTCCATTTTTAAAATAATAGCGATAAGATTTTTAACAAAAACACATTTGAGTCTTCACATCTTAACCACAAAACGTAACGTGTTCTATAGAGTGAATGATTATAAATATAAAAAGAGGATATCAATAGATTACTAAAATTTCTATTAACAAATTTTTTTCTTCTAAAAATGGACTTATTCTAATTTTAGATATATCGTAAATGTTTAAATAATTGTTCTTCGTTTTCGATATTTTTCAAAAATATAGTTTATATTTTTAACCTATTACCCCTTGACTAAAAGACTTGACAGTTTTTTTCCTTCCTAACATCTAAAAATTGGTAGCACAATAATTTCATTTCTAGTTAATGTCCTTGTGATTAATAATTATTTCCAGTCATTATTATAATCATTATAATTATAATAATCATTATAATATTATAATAATAAATTTTATTATAATAATTTCAATAATTATTATAACTATTATAATTACAGTTATTACTAACTCTTAGCTAGAATGTTTGTAACCTATTACCACTTGACTAGAAAACCTGACAGTTTTTTTCTTCCTAAAAACTGGTAGCGCAATAATTTCCTTTTTAGTTAATGTCCTTGTAATTAGTGATTATTTCTAGTCATTATTATAGTTATAATAATCATTATAATTATAATAATCATTATAATTATGATAATTATTATAATTGCAGTTATTACTAAGTCTTAGCTGGAACGTTCGGTGGTAATGGGTTGATTTGAAATTGTTTTGAGGATAAAATCTGGGATTATATTTTTGTTTCTTTTTAGGAGCTTTTGATTATTTGGATACTTTGCCTGCGTCACCAGAATCCATCGGTACTAAATTCATTCTCTATACCAATAAAAGCCGCATGAATGGTGAACTCTTGTGGTACGATAATAGCTCATCATTGTATTATTCTCATTTTAATGGAAGCAACCCGGTGAAGATAATCATCCACGGATTCGGAAGCAGTGGAAGAAGAATGTGGGTTCTTCAAATGGCAGAGGCTCTTCTAGCAATGGTGAGTATTTTTCTCAAGTACACATGGTTCACCAGTCGGCAAATTCGCCGACTCTCTTAGAATACTTATGTTTGTTATAACGTATATAGTCGTATTTTATTAATTTATCCAACATTAGCTCATCTGGAATTTCAATTACTTAGAATTTCTTCACTTATCTCATTGATCTAGTATTACTAATCACTTCAAACCATTTATCATTATCACATTTTGTGTTACCAATTATTCTAATTTTTCAGTACTATTAATCATTTATAATTATTTTATCTTGCATTATTACTCTCTCCAAACATCCAATGTTACTAAATTCTCCAACTATTCTGCCTACAAATTACCCCAATCATGTAACACTGGCTCATGTAGCCCACTTCTTCACTAACCTTATCTTGCTAATAACAGCAAAGAATACGCTTACAGGCTGGAACATGAGGCAGGGTGAAACACAAACAAGCAATAACAGCTACGAGGGATTTTAAGAATAAATTTTTGGGGACAAATAAATTACCGGGTGAAACTCAACTTCGCGAAGCGTAATTTTAGGGTAAAACTAACCCATATTTCATGTTGATAGAGGAGCGTACTGCGGATGACCCCTACTCCCAGCCCGATGTCAATGAGACTATCTATTTAGCACTAGAGATCATGATGCGTGCAAGTTCAAGTCTTGTATCAATTTCAAAATTTACGGCAGGTTCCAAAGTTTAAATATTTGGAACTCATACTCAGAAAGTACGACTTATATGCAGGGTGTCCCAGGATTATTATGACAAACTTTAAGGGAAGGTGGAGGACATAATACAAGGATTAAGAAATACATAGTGACCCATGGATGGAAACGTCATGGAAAAGTAGTATGACAGGTACAAGGAACAAAGAGACACAAAACTGAGATCACCTGACACTTGGATGTTGTTGGATACTCCCAGCAGCACAGACGACTCTTGCAACCAGATACATTATGGAATTCACAGGTGTTGCGTACGCAGCACTTTTCATTACACATGAACGAAAGAAATCCATGCTGCTTAAATCAAGTGATCGTGATGGCAAGGGAACCGGCTGGCCACGCTTAATCCATCGGTGACTAAACACTTAATTCGAATGTTCACGAACACATTTTCCATTATGGGGAGGTACTCATATTGTTAAAACCACGTATGGTGTCTGACAAGTTGTGGAACAGGGTCAAGTAAGCTTAGTAGTATTTCTTGAAAAAAGATGTGATAATTTGCAGATGTTAGAAGTGATGGCAACAAGTAAGGCCCGACTAAGAAGCCACCGACCACACCAGCACCAAAATTTAATGTTAGGGGGCATGTGGTCTCACGCAAGCTCATAAATGCAGTGGTTGAACATATCATCTAGCGATAGGTACCCATCTTCCGTAAATAAAACGTAGGATGGGAAATTCGCGCCTTATCGATAATGGTAGAGATACCAATGTGTAAAGCGCACCTGCGCGAGATGATTTCTGGGGACCATTGATGGTACTCTTTAAGGATGGTATGGGTGTACGCTTTCAAGCTGCAAAACACGATGGACACTACTCCGAGAACCTCCTACGAGAGCAGCGACGACTCGTACGCTGGCACTCGGATTCCTTCGAACGGTATTCAACATATTTTGTTCCATGCTGGGAGCACGAGTCACTCGTGGCCGCCTTCACTATGGGTATTACCTTATAATGATCCATATTCTCACAAATTTTGATTTCAAATAAACATCCGGTGGTCTGGTGCATCTCTCTGTGGGTACCTTTCGCGATACAATCTTTCTGCTGCTGGTAAATTTCCCTCAGTCGATTCGTACATCTCGTGCATATCTGCTAGTTCGGTGTTCAGAAAACGTTGCATATGCTTTTTCGGGTGATGATAGCTCAAATGATTGCAGCAATCCAAGTTTGTTTTCACCAAAACTATCGTGAACAACACCTCCTAGCGGCGAGCGAAAAGATTTATGTCCATGGGTTGCTATGCAAATCTGGATCCTTGTAACGATCTCCCTTTAAAATTTGTTCCAATAATCATGAAACACCCTGTATAATATCTTTAACTAGGGAGATGTCTAGACGCTAGCTAGTAAGAAAGCGACCAAATATTCTGAAGTTGCTGCAGATTGAATGGGATACCGACATTTGCGACACCAAATACCACAAGAACACAGGAGGAAACTATTTAGCAGAAACGGATGAAACATTGACTTTTGTGTTTTAATTTTGTGTTTCTTTTAACAAAAATATATATGAGCTCTGTGATCACTCTGTGAAAATTGAATAGAGCTATCGAGGCGTGGCAGTTGGCAATTAAACCAAACTTCACTCGAGTTTAAGTAACTATATACTCCTCTCCCGCCTGAGCAATTCAAGAATTTGTGGATAATAGTGACAAGCTACACTTTTTTCAGAACTATCAAAAGACCGAGATTAAAATGTTTCTTAGTATCATTTCCAAATAGTTTTACATTCTTCTGGAATTTCCACTGGATAACAGAAAACTATAAATAGATATTTTATTGCCCCATGAAAATCATGGTGCTTTTAACCGAAAAAACCTTTTGAAAACGATCACTTGAACAATTTAAAAATAAATCTTGCCATTAAATTGCTCCGAGTTTTCAGTTAACATGGTAGAGTGATTTCAAAGTCTACTAGTGTACATGGTAAAATTTTTGTTCTGGAAAATCTGAAACTAATGATTTCTTTCAGGAAGATGTGAACGTCATTGTGGTAGATTGGGAAAAAGGTTCGTCTTTGCCTAATTATGTCCAAGCTGCTGCAAATACTCAGCTTGTGGGGAAACAGCTAGCAGCTCTGATTCGTATGATTAATTATGAACGAGGGCTCTCAAATCAAGACTATCACCTCATTGGATTTTCTCTTGGAGCTCATGTGGCTGGTTTTACTGGAATGGAATGCAGAAATATTAGTCGCATCACAGGTGAGTATGAGGCTCAAAGATGTTTAAAACATACACAAGCACAGGACAAAATAATGTGCACAATTCTATGCTAACTTTATGCAAACTATATTTCTCTTATCTCGAAATTTTAAATGCTAAAACTGTTGGTACAATTTAAAAGATCCTGCTTGAAGATTTTAGGAATGGTGTCCTTTTTACGCATGCAAATTGTGACAACAGATTTGTCACGTAAAATTTTGTAAAACATTTTCTGCAAATAGAATGATTTTTTTCGTAGAGTTAATATAAAAGTGTTCATATTATTTTTCCTGTTTCTGTAGTTATTGGGCTTGTTTGAGCTTTACATCTTAATTACCTATTTTTTAATAACAAATTGCCTTTTTGGCCAAGCAGTACTTGAAGCACGTTTGAATTTTATGTCCCTAATAATATCAATGTTTATACATCTGTAAATGTCTAGAACAAAATTGAAATGTATAGATTTGTATGTTTCCTTTTGGCCAAGCAGTACAAAGCAGTACAAGCAGTTTTCATAAATTTTAAGTACATTTCAAGCAGGGTTGGCTTTTTGCCGGCAGAAACTGGTTTTTGCCATGCCAGTGGCAGAAACTGGTTATAACCGGTAAAAACNTTTTCAGTTAACATGGTAGAGTGATTTCAAAGTCTACTAGTGTACATGGTAAAATTTTAGTTCTGGAAAATCTGAAACTAATGATTTCTTTTAGGAAGATGTGAACGTCATTGTGGTAGATTGGGAAAAAGGTTCGTCTTTGCCTAATTATGTCCAAGCTGCTGCAAATACTCAGCTTGTGGGGAAACAGCTAGCAGCTCTGATTCGTATGATTAATTATGAAAGAGGACTCTCAAATCAAGACTATCACCTCATTGGATTTTCTCTTGGAGCTCATGTGGCTGGTTTTACTGGAATGGAATGCAGAAATATTAGTCGTATCACAGGTGAGTATAAGGCTCAAAGATGTTTAAGAACATACTCAAGCACAAGACAAAACAATGTGCACACTTCTATGCTAACTCAATGCAAACTATCTTTCTCTTATCTCAAAATTTTAATTGCTAAAACTGTTGGCACAATTTAAAAGATCATGCTTGAAGATTTTAGAAATGGTGCTCTTTTTACCCATGCCAATTTTGTCAACAGTTTTGCCACGTAAAGTCTTGTAACACATTTTCTGCTAATCGAATGATTTTTTTCATAGAGTTAATATACAAGTGTTCCTATTATTTTGTCCTGTACCTGTAGTTATTGGGCTTGTTTGAGTTTTATATCTTAAATACCTATTTTTTAATAACAAATTGCCTTTTTGGCTTAGCAGTACTAAAAATTATTGAATTTTATACATCTGCAAATGTTTACAACAATATCGAAATTTATACATCTGTAATGTTTACAACAATATTGAAATTTGTAGATCTGTAAATGTCCATAACAATATCGAAGTTTATACATCTGTAAATGTCTACAACAATATCGAAATTTATACATCTGTATATGTCCTTTCGGCTAAGTAAACACATGTTGAGAAACTGACATTTTTACAACAAAAAACAAAGAACACCCCAGAATAATCGTGAGAAATAATTATTGTATTTTGTAAATCTGTAAATTAGTTTAAGTAATTTATGAATTTTTTTCTTTCTTCATGCAGTTTCTGTTTTTATTCTTATCTATATTGATATCTTCCAGAATAAAGTTTAAAAATGTATATATATATTTTTTTTGGATTTTAAAATTTTTAAATTTTTTCCAGGATTAGATCCAGCTTCTCCTCTTTTCGAAGGGTATGATCCGAAAATCAAACTAGATCCTAGTGATGCAACTTTTGTTGATGTCATTCATTCGAATGGGAATAGCATCATGAAGGGTGGTCTCGGAATGTTCGAACCTTCTGGGCATGCTGACTTCTATCCCAATGGAGGAAGGGTTCAGATTGGTTGCAACAACGTCTTTATCGGGGCTGTAACTGACATTATTTGTAAGTACGATAATGTGAAACATATTTTAAGGAGCTTAGTAGATGAAGGTTCTTTTGAAAAAATTGAAAACGAGATCTTATTTTAGATATATTTGATTTCAGGGACGCCAAATGTTACTCAAAAGATTTCATAAAATGGTAGTAAATGTTCTAAAAACTGAAGCATTCGGAACTTCAGTTGAATTTTGGCAACAGTTTAAAAGGTTCACAGCAAATTAACTGGAATAAAGAGGCATTTTATATAAAATTTTGTGTTATTTAAATAAAGTGATGAATAAAGGTTGTTTGAGTCCGTTTGCCTATTAGTTCTCTTCGCCCAGTTGTCAAATTGTTACCGGATACATCATGTGTGAACTTAAGAGCTGTCAGTTGAGAACATGACATCAGTAGTCCATTTTCTAAACTCATTAAAATCATATTATCAAGGGAAAGGAGGTCATCAATTGTAACCCATGGTTTCCCTATGTCAAAGGATTATTTTTCCTATAAGAAACTTTAACAATTTTCTAATAAAATTAAATCTTTTTTATACATAAATAATATTATTGTTGTGACTCACTTTATTTCACATTATGTAAACTGTTTACTTAAAAAGAACTGTAAATTGCATAGTTTATGGTTTTCAAAATGGTGCGTATGCTGTTCAATAGATATACTGAAATGTGGCGAGTTGAGACTTTTTCTACTAAATTTTACCTAGTTTCGTTGATGGGATGATATTTTGTTAAAAATTAATTCAACAGATTCATATCTCTAACTACGCTGGAGCATATTTGATCAAATTTGTAGGTCTATAATCAAATTTGTATGTCTATAATTTTGGCTTTCGAATAACGTAACGCGTTAATAAATGAGCTTCTTAAGAAATATATTCCTTTATTAAATCTCATTAAAATTACTCAAATCAGAACATACCCCGGCAGGAAACACTATTCGAATCCAACAATATCTACATTCATCGTCTTCCTGCATTTTTATAAATTGATTTGTTATTTTGAAAGGTTCCTTAAAAAGAAAGAAAAAGTTGCTTCTCACAAGGGAGACTAGGGAAGTGTGACTCGCCAATTTTGAAATAAACTAGTGGGATGTATGCCTTATGAGGAATAATTTTAGGGGGCAACATTCGTTTCGGCCCATAGAAGGCTCTATGAGATATAAAAAATAATTCAATATATAGAAAAATCGGTATTTTATTACTTCAATGCAGACTATTAGTTATTGCAATTATCTCATACTCCAATTAATTTGCAATTAATTGGTTAATTGATTAATTTCCTAATTAATTAATTTGCAATTACATATTCCAAATTAATTTAGAAAATTAAAAAAAAAAAGTTTCATGCCAATTTTTTTTTAAAATTAACCTAACAGGTTTTTCTGAAAAACTACAGATATATAAATTTTTCGAAATCAATTTTGACAATAAATATGCATTATATAGTACGTGAAAGTACCACAAAATTAATTGGAGTATGAGATAATTACAATAACTAATAGTCTGCATTGAAGTAATAAAATACCGATTTTTCCTTACGTTGAATTATTTTTTATCTCTCATTGCACCCTCTATGGGCCGAAACGAATGTTGCCCCCTAAAATTATTCCTCATAAGGCATACATCCCACTAGTTTATTTCAAAATCGGCGAGTCACACTTCCCTAGTCTCCCTTGCAAGCTAAAAATTTAATTTGTTAGAAAAAACTAATTCACTTATTTTTAATTATACTTATTATTATTTTTTAACTTTATTTAATAAAATTGTACCTTTTATAGATGGAAAATGGCAAAGTTTGTGCAATCATCGTAGGGCTTTTCGTTTCTTCATTGATTCTATTGTACCCAGCTGCAAATTCCCTGCTTTTCCATGTGACAGCTACGAAAACTTCCTTGCTGGAAAATGTTTTAAATGTGGAACACAAGGATGTGTAAACATGGGCTATTACGCAGATAGGTATCAACACGCACGAGGAAAATACTATTTAGTCACCAGAGACACTGAACCATTTTGCGGTGAGTTTTTATCTTTGATTTTTATTTAAACTAAATTTTGATTTCATTTAAATTTAGGCATGGTATTCCTTCTGTGAATAAATTTTAGTTCGACCATTTATTCTACTATTTTGTTTCAATTTAAATATTGATTATGTATATAGCTATACCAATTTACACTGACAAAAAACTTTTTAATTCAAACCAGCCTTTTAACAAAAACGACTATGTGGAATGGGTTTCCAACCACTATCTATCCACACGCGCTATCCCTTAATTGCACGGTGCGGGAGTTTTTACCTACTGCGTTTCCGACCTAGGCTGGTTCTGTAGCCTTAGACGACCTGGTATCTCCAGACTACCGCGGTTCTACCTTATCGACATCGCGCTTAACGTGACGCCAGATCAACATAGCCGGCGAATAGAGGACACAACTTCCAATTTCAAGCCGTCCAACAGCCTAGTCCTCTATGTAGCTGGATTACAAGATGACGGCACCGGTCTCGGTATACAACAAGAACGTCTCGGAAACTTTAAACACTTTGCATATGAATTTTAATGTCTAGTTGAAGTGTTTTCGTACGTATATTCTAGTTTAAGATTAAAGTATACATTTTAGAATTATTTTAAACATATGACCTAAACTGTGAAACATAGATGTTTTTAACATCGCGATATCGAAATTATAAAATCAACTCTCCAGATATATCTTGAATGCCGTGTCTTGTGATATGCATCGAAAATACGATAATGTCACAAGCATTAACGATAATTTTCAAACAAGATATTACCCTAAATATCAATTTCATTTAAGCATAGGAAATATTAATCATTGTACAAATTAAGCTAATTAGTGAGTTGAAATTAATTTTATATAGAATTCAACGCATGAATCGAAATTTCATGAATGTAACTTAAATTAAAATTTCGATATTAGTGCTGATAATTATTATTATTTTGAATTATATTGAATCTTTTTAATTGAAGTTAAAATCCTGTATTTAAGAAAATAATTACATGATTAAAATCGTCCTTTAAATGTTTGTTATGCTCAAAATTATTGTAAAAACATGCAACGTATCTAAAAAAAATTTTCCATTTGTAAACTACGACGGAAGTTATCAGAAGTAAAACTTCGATATTTATAATCATGACTCTAAAGATAATTCTGACTTTACTCATTACTGTACAAAAAATAATAATGAATAAATAAATAAAAATTAGTATTGATTAAATATTTTTTTCTTGAAAAATAGGTAAGAAAATCGTTTTATTATATTCCACTTCCTCAAATTCTCCATATAAGTTTTTAATATTGATTCAGTTTTAAAAAATTACCCTTTATTACTATCAGCAGTACTCTTGTCTTTTCTGGCTTAAGCAAATGATTTTGGACGAATGAAATATCAACAGTTCTCCCATCCAACAATGATAGAATTGTAACGTTACGTCTTCACCCGATTTGATCGGCCTCGTGCAACACTTCGTAAAAGAGAGCAGGTCCCAGCACTTATCAATTTAGTAGTCCGACATAACCAACATAAACTGTACAGTGGAGGAAGAATGAGAAAGAAGTCAGTACGTCCAGGCTACTAAGCTTTGCAGTGGGGGGAAATATGAAAGATGTCATTAAATTCGGACTACTAAACGATCGAATTTCTTGTTTATGGTAATCCGTGCTGATGCCTTCTCTCTTTCAGGAGATCGTATAATGAAAGAAAGATCGTATCTTGCCTCGTGTCGTATAATGAAAAAGCATACTTTGACGACTTGGTAGCGTTGGATTAATTTAGTTTCACCATAAACAAATCGCGCTTAACACTTTCGCTGCCGAACTCGCTCCACCACGTGACAGCATCGGTCCAGCTCGACCAAACAGACACTTAGTTTTTTTTTTAAAGCCATAAGCTATCCAAGTACTGCCATCTGTTATGTAGTTTCTGTTACATTCTGCTATGTAGTCGTTAGTAGTACTGGAGTAGTTTCAAGGGAGTTATCTTATACTTATATTTTATTTTATTTTGTAACCGTCATTGAACGGCCGTCCCAATTTCGGGTTTACAACTACCAATGTTCAACTCCGTAGCCTTGTAATGTTGGACCCAATCCAGAAGACTAGGGAACGCCTGGATCAAATATTGAGAAAAATTTGCCTCCGTGGAGGACTTTTTAATGGAACTAACTCGCATTTGTGCTACATGGAGAGAAAACCACCCATGGTTAGTCTGAAGGCAAGAGGACTCTAACCCATGATCCGTCTACCACTGAAGATATATTACGTCTGCACAGTGGGCGATGTAAGCCGAATGTGGAATTCGTAAGAACCAGCCATCACTGGGATTCGAGCCTGGTTCACCTCATTGGAAGGCAAAAGCTCTATCCCCCCGAGCTATCACGGCTCGTCATAAACGATTTTAGCGTGAGAAAAAATTGACCGTAAAGGTCCGATACTTTAGCAGTAATATTTTTAGTACAGAGGGAAACATTTCTTTTGTTTCCCTCCTCTTATGCTTATAAAATAATTATTAGATGCTTATTTTTACTGCCTGGCACCAACACTTCAGTTCTTCCTGTAAGCTTCACCGCACTGCTTTATAAAAGATATAGGTAGGTGTCCCAAATTCATTAAAGAACCTCGTTGCTTAGTACTTATTAGTAGCTTCCCCTAAATAAAATGTTCCATTGTTTGTAGGCAATGAGGTTCTTTAAAGAATTTAGGACACCTATCTATATTTATTCTAAAACAATGCGGAGAAGTTTTCGAAAAGAACAGAAAAAAATGCATGTGCACTGATAATGTTTTAATAATAACACATATCTAGCAATATTTTAATAATATCAGATATCATTGAAATAATTCCAGTTTTCATAAGCGGACAGCATTAATTGGAGAGGATCTCCTGGACAACTTTAGTTTTTGAAGCTTCTGAAACGTTAGTTCTTTCGACCGGGAGCTGTGGCGTGGTCTTGTAATCCAGCTGCTTGGAGGTCTAGGCAGTTGAACGGCTTGAGGTTGGGAGTTCTGTCCTCCGCTCGCCTATGTTGATCAGGCGTCCGCATTAAGCACGATGTCGATATGGTGGAACCGGAGGAGTCCGGAGTTACCAGGTCGTCTAAGGCGGAGTGAACCGGCCCAGGTCGGAAACGGAGCAGGCAAAAGCTCCCGCACCGTGCAGTAATAGGATAGCGTTTGTGAATAGAGAATGGTTGGCAGCTCATCCAATATAGTCGGACTCAGCCTTTTTTTTTTATTCTGAATAGTGTCAAATAAGAAATATATTTTTCATTAGTTTCCCAAAAATATTATATAAATATCAGATATCCCAACCAACATAGCCGGACACAGTCTTTTTTTTTTTTAAATGTATATATTTTATCAGTTTCTTGATTGATTATTTATTGTATTTCAAAAACACTGGTTTACTAAAATTTTATGTCAGTGTAAGGTGGTGCAATCATATAAAATTAATTTTAAAATTGAAACAAAATGGTTGAACTGAATTAAAGATTTAACCACTGTACTCACAGAAAAAATATCATGCTTACATTTTAATGAATAAGCAAAATATTTATTTTCAAGAAATTGAATTGAAAATTTTTTTTCATTCAATTTTTCAACTATAAGAAATATTTTGAATAGTATCAAATAAGGAATATATTTTTCATTTCTTTCCCGAAAATAAAACATCATTTTTTTAATATTTATTTATTAATTTTAGCAAATCAGTACAGAATATCTATATCAAGTACTAGAGGACAAGGAACAACATGGGGTAAATTGGAATTGTCATTTTTGGGAGATGATAATAGTAATGAAACTTTTGTCCTTACCAGGTAAATTTAGTTGTTTTTTGTACATTTGAAAATGATGCTTCTTACATGAAGATAAAATAATGAAATTGTTATTTTTTTTAAAAACTGAAATTGATGACGTAATAATGTAGTAACAACTATATAGATAGACTTCGTATTCAAGTTGACTATAAATCAGGGGGAAAACAAATATTAATAATTACACTGTTATAAATTTTAAGGAAAGTTGAACCATGATAAGGTGCTTATTTCCTGCACAACCAATATGGTGCTTAAATCAACCAATTTAGCGTATTTCCTATACTTGATTGCACCATGCTATGGTTCAACTTAAGTGGAAACTTGAAAGTGGAAAGTGTAGTTAGAAGCGATAGATGGCGCCACTAAAATTCTTGTCTATATTCTTTTTCACAATATGATAAACTACTCTATTGAATTTTATACTTATTAATTGTGAATTGATAAGTAAGATATTGAAACTAAATGTTATTGATAAAACTGAAAGATAAATAGTAAGAAATCTTCAATTGATCAAAAACAAATAACTAATTAATTTTGCACTTGCTAACATGTACAAGTTATTTTGAATTTATTGCGTATTTATTTGTTGATAAAGAGGAAAGAATTTTTACAATAATTTAGTAATTTCCTTTACATTTTATGAAATCTGACATAAATTTTTCTAATATATTCTTTTGCTTTTACTAAAAAAAATGAAGAATGTTTTTGTTCTCTTTCAAGTAATTTTTCATTTATTTATTTATTTGATACATATGCTTACCTTAACCTTTAAAAATTATTATAAATTTTATCGGTGGAAATCTTTTTTATTAAAATATTAGTGGCGCCATCTATTGCTGTGTAAAGTAGTACGCGCAGTTAAGTTTGATCACATTTTAGGGCGTTACTAAATATTTTATCTTGCCTATTCCTGTCTAACTTAATAAACAAATATTAAACGAACCCCTTACAAAAATGTTTATTTTAAAAAACAAACTCTTCCTAAATTTTTCATTTTTAAAAATGAAACCTCCACAAAATTCTTTTTTTTAGAAATTGGAACCGATGACGGCTTTAATTCATAATTTTAAATTCTCTCAAAAATTCTCCTTGAAAGACGTGGTATTAACTTTTTTTTTATCACTAATGCATGCTTTTATTTTCACATATTCACAAAAATAGGATCTTGGCAGAAAAAAAGACAGTTATGTGGTAATAATAGATTCATAAATAAAATTATGAATATATTTTTTACAAAAAAAAAGAAAAAAAAACTTTTATTTAATAGCCTGGGTCAACAAGTAATATATAAATCTCGTTTTTAAAATTACGTTCATTAAGAAAAACAAATAAAATAAATTTTTTCCCCCCATGATTGCCAAATCATTATTTCTTTCGATATAAACTGTTCTTTTTTATGCTAGATTTCACACGAGCTTCTTTTCGCTTTTTAAGAAGAGAGTATATCTGTTTATTTTAAATAAATAATCCCAAGAAACTGAAACTGTAATGTATACCTGACTCAAAGCTTCGTTTGCCTTAAAAATCCAGCTGCATAATTTTTGAAGCAAATGAAATTTTTAAACAAATGATGCATATCTGTTTTTAGTTCTTTTTCTGCTGTAGTGCCGTTATCTTGAAAAAATCTAACAACTTTTTGTATACTTTTTTTTAAAATTTCTCTCTGGATAAATAATCGTTCTCCATAATACTCTAATTTTTTTCTTATTTCTTTAAAATGCTTTTTAATTTATAGTTTTCATCAAATAAATTCTAAATCTGACTTAAATGGTGATTTACAAGATTATGTACCAGATTTGGAGTATGGAATTCTTTAATGGTGAATTGTATTTAATGGCAGATTATTTTTTTAAAATTATTTATTTTTTCCCATCAGTTCTTTATCTTCTAAAATCCAATTTATATCATTTTTAAACAGAATGAAGTTTTTAATCAAGTGATACATATCTGTTTTTAATTCTTTTTCTGTTGCAATGCCGTTATCTTGGAAAAATGCTTTTTGTATAATATTTTTAAAATGTCTCTCTGGATTAACAATTGTTCTGTATAATACTTTGATTTTTTTCTTACTTTTTTAAAATTACTTGCTAATTTACTGTTTTCATCAAATAAATTCCAAATTTGCCTTATATACTAATTTACAAAATTATGTACAAGATTTTAAAATATAAAATGTTTTCGTGGTAAATTGCACTTAATGGCAGATTTTTTCTATTTTTTTAAAAATTATATATTTTCTCCATCTCCTGATTAAAGTTGCAGTGCTGCCATCTGTATTGCAATAAATGTTTATTTTTCCATCGTAACAATGCTGATTTTATATCACAAAAAGAATGTGTATGCTTTTTCTTCTTCTTTTTTTTCTGTTGTAGTGTCTTAGAAAAAATATAACAACTTTTTCATTTAAAGTTTTCCTATTTTTCTTTGGAATAAAAATTGTTCTCTTTAATTCTTTTCGTTTTTTCTCGTTTAATTCTTTGTAAACCTTTTGACACAAGATGGGGCAGGTGTCTAATGGGGACTAATTATAGTTAGCAAATCTCCCTCGAAGTGAGATTGAGTCCAAAAATGTGAAGATCCGATCATTATATCAAAAGTTATTTAGAGTGGTTCCGTTTTCTTTTGGTGCACTGTACTTGATTTAATTTTAAAAGAAACATCTAGATACGCTCGAATAATTATTTAATTACTTTAATTTCGGGAACAACGGCCTGAATAGAATCGGTCTTTTTTCTGTTATTTTCAGGTGCTCTTTTTCCCGCCTATCACCTTTCGATTTCATCACCCATAGCCCTTCAAATAGTTTTTAATACAATGTACCATAATTTTCCAGTGAGAGTCAAGAAATCAGTGACAAACAAGACATACAAGGTCTAATTGTTGCAGATCCAAGTGTTCGAAATGTCACTGCTCTGATCATCAAGTACACGAAATACAGAGGATGGATATATACTGGATTGGATCGTTGGGATATAGACAAAATTCTCATACATAACAGCAACGGAAATACGTAAGAATTTTTATTTTATGGCGCTTCAAAAAAAATATTAATAATTAATAGTGTTAATTATTCACCGAAAAGCCATTACATTATGACCACCCTGTTAATAACATGTAGGACCACCTTTAGCCCTTAAAACTGCTAGCACCCGCCGTGGCATTGATTCCACAAGGTGCTGATAGGTAGTCTGAGGTATCTGGTACCAAGCGCTCACCAGCTGGTCCAGAAATTCCCTCACATTGCGAGGAGGTAGCGTGGCACCACGAATTTGGTTTTCCAAGTAGGACCACAAATGCACTATTGGATTAAGGTCATGTGAATTTGGGGGCCAAGACATGACTTGAAAGTCACTGGAATGTTCCTCGAACCAATCCATGACGATTCGACCCTTATGACGATTATCCTGTTGGTAAACACCATCCCCCACAGGAAAAACTGTTGCCATGAATGGCTGAAACTTTTCTGCAACTATGTTCAAGTAGCTTACAGACGTCAGGGATTGTTCTATGAGGATTATGGGTCCTAATGTGCCCCATGAAAACATTGTTCCTGGGCGAGAAACCATGAAAACAGTGGGTGAGCCCATTGTTATAGATGGAGGGTGGTCATAATGTAATGGCTCTTCGGTGTATTTCTCTACGCACGCTCGGTTCACGAAGTACTGGAGAATCGTGAGTTTATTGCAGACAGCAAGGTTTTAAAGCAACAAGCATGCAGTGCTATTGCTAACTGCCTCCTTGTGAGAGTAGCTCCAAGAAAATGCATATTCAAGAAATGAATTTTAATCATATCAGTGGGTGATAATTTCAATGCAATTATTAGCATAAATAAACTGCCGGAAATAAGATTCACTGAAGTTCCAGTTAGACAGCTATTGGCGGTTTATTTTTGCTTTTGTTTCGAGGTGATATTTTCGATTCGAATACGTTATTTTGCTTTTATCGAAACAAATGAGTAAATGAATGAATTAACTTAAATTTTGGACATCATTCAAAAGATATTACACATTTATATAAGTAAATAATTTGCAAATAATTTGAAAAATAAATAATTAATTATTATAAAATAAATAATTTGTACTGATCCGTGGTATTGAGAAAAACTCCCGTAGGTTGCCTTACCCTGAAATGTGATTAAAAAAAATGGTGGTAAGATTATTTCATTTCTAGCTGGTTTTCGGGAAGTGTAAAATACGTGTGATAACCATGACTGATTAATCGGTATTAAATATATACGGAATTGTTTCCTATCTCGAAAAATAATTGTTTTTTTCTCGTAACAAGCTAAAAATGAAATGTTTTGCTACCAATTTTAAAGTACTGATACTGATAAGTATTCAGTACTCTCCGTATCAATTTAGTATTACGTATTTTGTTAATGATATATTTCATTAATTTAAAATTGGTCTAAATTTATACAGATACTTTCAGTGTGAGTTCAGTATCCATTATTCTCTTATATATACTAAATTAAGCACAGTGGCGTGACAGTCCATAAAGGGCCAAAGCCCTACTGTGCCCATCTTGAACTTAGGCTCTGGGGTGCAGGAGTAGAGTTTCCGGTTGGGTGATCAGCCGAACGTGGAGCCCCCATTGTCTAGTCTCCAAGCATGCTTGGTACTAATTTAATAATTACTTGGTACTAATACTCACGAATGAGTGGTGCCACCATTCATTCTTGGGGCTCTTATCTAAGACGAACTTTCACCTTTGCGGTGCTCTCTTGTCTAACAAAAGGCGCGCCTTCTTGACTTAATTCGGAAAAAGGCCAATATCTGGCAAACTTGGCTTGTCTAAGAGTTATTAGAAACAATAATCTTTTACTTCAATAGTTCAGTTTATGGTATTCTCAGCATTAGTTCAGTATGCAATATTTTCTTTGGATACATCCCTTAGGTATAAAATAAGTCTAAATTTATGCGTGTATTTTCAGTATGAGTTTTTGTGGTCATGCAATTCCAATCCTGAACAATGAACCAAAATTTCTTCCTCTTTTGCGTGGTGATTGCCAAGCAGAACCAACCAGCCAAAGATTGGCGCGACTCATATGGCAAGTTGTTGGCGAACCGGTGGCAGGTAGAGACCCTCGTCCACCAAAACTTCTATGGAAAATCATGGTAGACGACAACGCCAAATATCATTGGCCTAATTCGTGACAGTGGAACATTTGGTAAAGAAAAAAATCCAGAAATTACAGCTAATATTTTACAAACCTAAGACCTGAGTATGCGTGATCATGGACATTTGTGATTTACCTTATTAATAATACCAGCTTTGTTATTTAATTCTCATTATTCTTTTATTTAGATGTATCTAAAGCTTGTCATTTTTTTTTTGTATTTTTCATTCTGCTAACACATATGTTTTTTTTTCATTTGAAATAAGAGAATTTCAGTACAAATGTTCATAACAAGTGGTATTCATAGCATTTCATATCAAGTTTTGTTGTATAATCTGGAGGAAAAAATGGCACACTTTTTACAAGCTTATAGCTTTGATCATTCTAAAAATCTTATTGCCTTCACCTACGCGCGTCTTTTATTGTTGTTCTGGTGGGTTAAACATAAATGTTAAAAATTTGGGTGCAGGTGATAAGTTTTGAAACTGAAATGTACGTCAGAATGACGTGTAAAAAAAGTGTAATGACTTCTTTTATCTAACGTTATTTTCACTAGTTATTCAATGGCGGAATTGTTGGTGTGGCGCTAGAATCGGTCCAAAACTAGCTTTAGTTTTGCTGTTGCTTTAAACTGGAGAACTTTTTATGCTTTAAAATTGTTACAACTTGCTTTGTTATTTATAAAAATGTAAGATCATCGGATATTGGGGATAATTTTCAAAACTTAAATGTTCATCAGAATGACTCCAAATCTATAAAAGAATTGTAACGACTTTATTTATCTGACAACATTCTAATGAACTCTTCAATGGTTAAATTGTTGGTTTGGTGCTAGAATTGTTCCAAAAGTTCACTGAAAGAAGTTATTATAATTGGGTATCTTCAAGTGACGTCAGGATTTTGTGTCGAAACTGATAGGCTGATGCACCAGGGCTTAAATGATTCAGCAGCCAATCAGTTTTAACACCCACGATTGACGTCACTTGCAAGCGCCAAATTAAAATTGATTTTGTGTGGTGATAAACCAAATCTGATAGTTGTAACGTAAATACGCCATCTTGTTTTTACACAACCAATTGGCTGGAGCTGCATATACCCAATTGTATGAAAACAACTATGACTTAAAAGACCTGCGTGAATCGTCGTGACTTACTCTCAGAAGTATCTTTAATAACTGCAATTAAAAAATAAATAAGTTAATGAATAAAAAAGTAAAGAAATAAGTTAGGCAAAATAAATAATAAAAAATATTAAATAATCTAGAACTATTAAATTTTATCAATAAAATCTCAATGTCAAAATGTGGAAATATTTTTCTTTTTCAGTAAATGACTGCTGTATTCAGCAGTTAATGTGTTACATTTCATAGATATTCATTCGTTATTATAGAGATTTTGCTTAGCGTTACGTTTCCCCGTAATTCAAATGCTAACGCTATTTGAGCTTCACTGCGCATGAGTGAAAATTTTCCGACAAATCACAGTGTTTCTAAGGGGTATAAATAAAGTTAGCATTTATATTAACGTAAGACAAACGCTATGCAAAATCTCTTGATTATTATGTTAGGAGCTGGCTTCTTTCTCTAGTCTTTATTCATATACATGACATTTTATAAATGTAAATTGGACTTCGGAAGATTTCTATTTAAAAACATAAATTATGTTTCATGAAATGTTATGCCTTTGTTTTAAATTAATGTATGGTTTCTAAGAGAGCTTGAATAAGTTTTTAAGAAATAGTGTTCTTCATGTGTTATGATACAGCTTTTTTTTTATAACAAAAGTTTCTTTGTTTTATTCATGTTCATACACGTTTACTGATTATTTTGTTAAATTATTTAATGCAAATGTTTGATTTTTTTTGAGGATAAGTCAGCAACAGTCACTGCAATGTACATTATTTCAAATTTTAATAATGGGATACTTAAAATCATGAATTAATTGCACAACTGTAATTCCTATATCATACTTGACTCTGTTTACATCACACTGACATGTGCATCATATTATTTGTTTTATTTATGAATTGTATATATTTTAATTATCTGTATTAATTAGATCTCTGCCTTGTGCAATTGTAGAATCATTTATTAATGCTTATGAAAAAAAAATGTATGATGAATTACATTTATTTATCGTTAATAATCAATGAAGAGCAGATTGGATAAACTGTAAGTCACATTTTTGGAAAAAAAAAATTGAGATTTATCGGGAAAAGCTGTTACTTTAGACACATTTAATAACGCTTTTTAACACATTTTTTGTTGTATTTATACAAATACTTGATCTCAAATAAATCGGGTGAGGGATTTTAAATCAGAAATTAGTTTTGCTCCTAAAGATGTAGATTTGTTTTACAGATTTTTTTTGTTTGTTGAAATGCACAAGTTTAAAAACGTTATATCTAACGTTGCGTTCACTTAGAAAAAAAATCTTGCAAAATTAGAGATTTTTTTTAAAAAAAAAAGTATAATGGCTTTTAAAATTCTGAAGTTATTTGTCCGTTTTAAAGCCGCGATAATTCTTTGCGGCGAGTTTGTACACTGAAAAAAAAAAGTATGGTCAAATCTTCCAGAATTTGAAGGAATATACCGTGTTTCTGGTTTTATAGGATCACCGAGAAATTCGGTACATATTTCTTACAGTAACGCTTTGGTAATGATTCTGATAAAATAAACAATAAAATATGGTTTTATAATATGTAATGAAATTCTACGGAACCCTAAATAATCAACCTTATTTTGTAGGAACCCCGACTTTAAGTATTAAGTAAGGTGATTGTGAATGTTATAACCTACAAAAAAACCCATTTTAAAATTATTTAGGTAAAGGAACGAACGTTTTATCATTAAAAATACTAAATTACAATTCAATCTTCAGCTGAACCCTAGGGTTCCGCTGAACACCATTGAATTTTTTGTTCAATATATTGTTAATGGAACTGTTATATTTTCTTTTAGTATATGCCATTTCCATTTCATTGGCATATTACTTGAAATAATTTCATTAAGGCAACCGTAAGATTAAATAAATTATGAATTATACGTTACATCGAAGTATAATCGGAGATTTCAAAATTCATCGATGTTTATAAAAACCATTATCTCGCGGAACTACTTTTATTCTTAAACGGAACCCTAGGATTCCGCGGAACACCATTTGGGCCTTAGAGCATGGCATAAAAACCATTCTTTGGTTAAATTTACTTTTCAGTTTTGAATTTTTTACTGAATGTGTGGTAATACAGAATGGAATAGCGAATAAAGAATCGAATATCCGGTAAACCTTTACCATACGAGCTGAAAAATTACCCAAAAATGGTTTGAATATTGCTTACTTAGGTTTTATTAACCAAAATTATGTTTTTTTTAAAATTGTTTTTCTTTTATCATAAATGTTAATACTATACAGTGCGTTAATTTTACTCATTCTACTAAAATGTCACTAAAACAGTTCATCCACTTAGTTCTTCAAGTGAGTGATTGTGAAATATTTATGCATAAATATATTGTGTATTTTATGTAAAACAACAATTTATTTTTGTAAAAAAAATTGAAATGAATTGTGATAAATCAATTAAAAATTATGCTATTTTAAATGTTAGTTTTTTTTCTTCATATTATTATTAAAAGAATTTCACGCTGTTTGTGTTTTAATTCGAGGCATTAGAATAAATATTATTCATTTCTAAAATTTTGAGCATATTTTTTTATTTATTTACTTAATTTTTCCAATACATTACGTTACATTTGTTTACGTTAGAGCTACAATTGTTTACATTAATATTTACACAAACTTGTTTACATTAGGAACGCAGGAATATCAATAGTTAGATGAAACTTTCAAAATTAAACGGAAAATTTCTAACTATTTATAAAGATTGTGTCGAAGTTTTCCATTATTATCGGTACGTTTTCATTGGTAGGATAATCACGTGGTAGGATCCAGTTTTCCCTCATTCATTTTCAAAATTGTTTTGGTTGTAATCAGCATGAAATTAATAAAAGTCATAAAGATATTGTTTTTCTATAAATATTTTTTTATCCCCAATTTAAAGGTATTTTCCTGTACTGCTATTCGCGATCGCAACGCTCGAGTACGCCGTCTAGCGGGAGCCTGTAAATATCGGACATTAACTTAATACAATCACATTTTCTG
>NC_092212.1:22327674-22411797 GCF_043381705.1 Parasteatoda tepidariorum
ATAACCAAGAAAGTTTTTTTTGAACTATGTTTATGAACGGAAATAATGTGTTAATTACGTAAAGTTTGAAGGCTAATAACCAGAAAAAGTCTAACTTATTTTTACAAAGAGAAAGATGCAAAGTTATCATATCTTTGCTTGCGATCTCCGAGATCTGTGGACACAGTGACGTCATGAGGAGGGAAATCGTAGCTTCAGCTCTAAGAGCGGAGTGAACTAGCCCTTGTATTCTCTTTAGCCCTGGGAACATCGTGGTAACAGGAATGACGGCCAAAACATAATGATATTTCCATAAAACAGTGGAAAATTTCAACAAAACATGTGGTACTGGACTGGCGGTGAAATTTTTTTCTAAAGTCCCTTTTTATGACTGTTCACATATCTTCTATCTTATTGATCAGGAGTAAAAGTAACCTTACCGGCCCTGCCGGTATCCAACGTAGAACTAACGGACCTCTGAAATTACATATATCGTTGAACATTTAAAAATATCGCTGAAATCTAAACCAATCAGAATCACGATTGGGTTTCAACATCGCCCAGCTTGGCGATCAACCACGATCACAACTTGGCGAGAATCAAGGGGCACCCTCAAATATAGTCTACCCTTGTGCAAATAATAATAATATACTGTTAAATTTATCTTTATATGTACATATATTAAGTAAATAATTTCTAATTTTGCAGAAGAACTGTTTTCTGCCAAGAAACAAAAATTATTGCGAAACGAGGTTGGTGAGGGACAGTGAATATGGAGCTTAGCTCCCTTGTATATCATAAAATTTCAATAACTTTGGCAAATATTTAAAAGATATAATGCACAAAGGAATAGCATAATATATTTTCACAATATTGAATTAATGACTTTGGAAAACCTTTTAAATATAATATTCAAATAATAAAATAGTACTCGAAAATGTTAATAATTTGAAAGTTAATATTTGAATGTATGTTATTATAGAAAATTAAATTATTCTGTACGATGGTATGGTGGGACTATGATACGCTACGTAATATACTACTATAATACGCTACTATGATACATAGTACATACATACATGATACATAGTATGATACGCTACGTAAGAATGTATTTTTTTAATAAAAATTTTTAAAATTCAGATTTTCTCTTCTCGTACTCAATCTAAGGTCAACGACGCCATATTGTTTTTTAAAAAAGTGAAATGCTGTATAAATTAAAAGGGGAAAAAATAAAAATTTACTTTGTATGAATAAACATACTTTTTTCCCCAACAGATTCAATTTCCTGATTCTCAAAATACGGCGTAGGGGCAGCTGCAATCAGGGAAATATTTTCCGAATAGTTAGGAGATCGATCCAAAGTTTGGACCCCTTAATACTAATTTCAAAAATTTTATTTGAAAAAATTCATTATTATAACATTTGAAAAAATTCCTCTTTAATTATCTTTTATGAATTATATTTATTTTAGGCAACCATTAAGTTGTTAAATTCTCAAATTTGCTACATTCAATGGCAACTTTACAAATTAATTACGTTTACATTTTCACATTGATAAACTACCACTAAATAGAAGTTATGCTCCCTTATTCCTCTCGACATTACAACCGATTTGACTATATACTGTGCGCAAAAAAGAAAAAGAAAAAAAAAAAAAAGACCACCCCGAATAACTTAGCTCCTTACAGACTTCTAAAGGAAAGTCCTTTTTTGTGAAATATCTACTCCTAGTTTTGTGAATTTGAGAAAATTGAATCCTGATTTTGTAAAAAAGCATAAAATTCAATAACTTTGCGTTTAAGATCCGTTTTTGCAAAAAATCTATGAAAATAAAGTCGTGTTTCTCTCGGGGGAAAAAAAATCCCCCCGAAAAAAAAACAAAAAAAAAACAACAAGTTATAACTTTAAAACTAAGAATTATAGACATCATCACAACCCTCTTGTCATGCTACATGACAACAGGATGCGTCGCCAAATATTTTAACTAAAAAAGCACTTTTTAAGCACAGAAGAAGAATCGAGGTGAAATTGTCGTAGAACGTTTTAGGGTTCTTGTAAAAAGATTTTCCAATTAGAAACAAAATCTGATTATTTTTAAAGTGATTTATTAATAAAATATATTTTCTTACAGGCTAAAGTTAATCTCCTAAGATCGTTTCGGATTCCCACAAATAATGGTTACTAAAAACTTTTTTTTAAGAAAAAGTCAGAATAATATCCATTAAAAAAGAATTGCCGTGACCAGGATTCGAACCTGGGTTATTGCGGCCACAACGCAATGTACTAACCACTATACGATCACGGCTCGTGATCGAAAACATTCAGATTTTCATTAGCAGGATATAATTAAGAAGCAAAACGAAATAATTGGAGCAGAACTTGTTCAATGGTTCATAAATAATTACAAATTCAATTCAGAGATGGCAGCACTAAAAAAGTTTTCAAAGTGAAATTAACGAAGAAATGTAAATATTTTTGCTTTGCAAATTTAAGTAAACGATTAGGCTATGCTGTCTTCTTTATAAAGCATTAGCATTAGTAAGCATAAATCTATGTTGTAAATGAAAATTTATTTATTTATTTTTTTGAAGGTTCTGTTTTTATACAAAAGGTGTTTTCTTGTCATTTTTATGATTATCAATTTTTATAGCTGCTGTGGCTGTGTTAAAGCTTCACTTTGAGTTTAAGAGTGTTTTTCAAAATTCATTCATTTTCAAACATAAAAAAAAGGAATGCTTATTCAGTGAAAGTACGTTTCTGTGTCTGATTTCGTAACTTAAAATATCGTCAGCACTAATTAATTAGCATATTTGAAGTCACCCCTTGAACCATTAAGATTGAGTCCCAGAACGTGAAGACCCGATCCTCATCACATGTACAAATGCAGCAAATCAGCATTGATATCAGCAAATAAATATAAGTAAATAAATAAATAAAGTGAATTTCGCTACCACTTTGAATATTTGATAAATTCTTCCCGCCATAGTGAGAGAAAGAGAAGTCGAAAAAAAAATAGGATTCCAAATATTAAATATTTATTAAAATAGCATAATACTCGCTAAAAAGCTTTAATATTTTATATGTTCTATTCGGTGCCCTGCTTTCAAATTTTACGTAATTGAATATTTATTTGAATTAGATCCGTTTTTAAACTAATATACATTGATTTTAAGTTTATAGAAAGGAACAATTCTTATTTTGTAATTTTTTTTTACCGTGGAAATCTGCTCTAGTACCATTATCATGCAACAATTAACAACAGTTGAAAAAGCATTATTTGTACGTTAAATGTAGTTATTGGTATCTAAGAATACATAAAAAGTAAAAAATGATAATAGATTTTTCTTCGTCAACCTATCATTAATCCCTGTAAATTAATTAGTCCATATAAGTATTTAATTATATTCTAAGAATTATTTGATGCCTTAAGTGCAAGATTGTGGATTAGTAATTAGTGTTAAATTTTTGTGTTGCTATTTTTTAAGTTGCTTATTTTCTTCTAAAAAAAAATTGCTATAGAAGTCGAAGTTTCTTGAATAAATATTTTTTAAAAGTAACTAAATGTCTACACTTTAAAATTGTTATAATAAAATTAAAATTAATATTTGTTCGATTTATTAGAAATTAAAGAGAAAAAAAATAATGAAAACGTCATTGGAAATCACTTTTTGGGGGCTGGGGAAAATTTTCACCAGGAACCAAAATAGGTGGAAAAAAAAATTTAAAGTTTTTTTTAATTTTTATTTTTCTAAAAAGGTATTTTACACCTGCGAATAGGATATTTTTACAAATAATTTCAATTATATATTTAAAGGTACTAAATGAACTTTTTTTTTGAACAGAAGATTTACATTTATATTAACATTTAAATCTTGAAACATAAGTAAATTGAACAAACAATATAATAACAAAACAAATAATATAATTAAATAAATAAATAAAATGAATAAATTAAACATGGTTAAAGAGCAAATAAATAAATAAATAAAAAGTGAGTTCTTGTGTTTTAGAAGAATTTTTTAACCTTGAGGGAGGGTTGTTTTTAACATTAAAATAAAAGCGTTGCTCTTCTTTTTACTATTTCTTTTCCATTATGGTTCAATGATCAAATAAACAACCTTTATTGAGCAATTGTTGTAAATTGATAAGCGTCTAAAACAAAATATTTGTATTTATTTTAATTTTCATATTTATCAATTTTATGGTTTAATATTTAAAAAAAATAATAAATGGCAGGGAAGGCATTTTCCTTACTTACCTCAATAAAATCAAAAATAAATAAATAAAAAGATAAAATATAAATGACAAAAAAATAAATAATATAAATAACTAAATGAAATAATTAAATAAAACAAGTAAATAAATTAAGTAAATATCTAAATGAGAGAATAAATAAATAGATAAACAAATAAGTAAGTGAATGAATGAATGAATAAAATTCAAAAACATCGAGTAAAATAAATATATATAAATGTTTTATTTAATGTTTTTAAATTTTATTTATATTATTAAAATAATAAATGAAAATAATGAAAATAAAATAAATAAACATTTTATTTCAGAAAAATTCATACATAAAATGGTAAACAGATTTATTAAATACAAATTGAAACGAAACATTAAATAATAACTCACAAATCTTAGTCATTCATCTGTAAAATGAATAAACAAATAAATCTTTTAGAGAAACTCAAGTATAGAAGGGCTCAAAAGATTCCATGAACGAATTTATTTCAATAAAATTAATACTAAAATGACTTAATATAAATGATAAACTAAAATAAATTAAAACAAAATAATAATTAAAAATGAAATAATAAAATAAAATAATATAAATAACTAAATGAAATAAATAAATAAAATAAGTAAATAAGTAAAATATACATCGAAATGAGTGAATAAATAAAAAAAAAACAAATAAATAGATATATAAATAAAAATAAATAAGTAAAAGAATAAATGAATAAATAAAATTTAAAAATAGGAAATAAAATAAGTATATATTTTATTTTATTTCTTGTTTCTTAATTTTATTATTAAAATAATAAATAAAAATAAAATAATATAAATAATTAAATGAAATAAATAAATGAAATAAATGAATGAAATAAGCATATAAATTAAATAAATATCTAAATGAATGAATAAGCAAAATAAATAACTAAATAAATAGATAAATAAATGAAAATAAACAAGTAAAGGAATGAATGAATCAATAAAATTTAAAAATATGAATAAAATAAAATAAATAAACATTTTATTTAAGAAAAATTCACATATAAAATGATAAAGAGATTTATTAAATGCGATAAAAACTAATAACCATTCGTCTCTAAAATGAATAAATAAATAAATAATCTTTCAGAAAAACTCAAGTGTAAAAAGGGTTCAACAGATTTCATGAATGCAAATTTAGAATGAGCAGGTTGAACAAACAATTCCTCAGAAGAATCAAGAGGAACGATCCCATTCAATGAACTCAGTTCTAACCTCAACTCCTTCTCATCTTTGTGCTCCCATTTTACGAAAAAGCGATCGATACATAGCCTCGATCATCCCATTCAAGGTCGATCCGCATCCTGGGATGATGTTCAAGGTCTTGAAGCACTTTTCCTTTCCATTTCAAGGCCAACGTCCGTCTTTGGGAAAAAGGAGTCCTTGAATCTTCACTCCTTCCAGTATTCGAAGACGAAAGGGAAAGCTTCCGAGGAAGGTCACGAAGAGGCAAAGACCTCAATGTGCAGTCAAAGACCCTTCACGAACAACCCTCAATTCTGAGGGTGGAATTCGGAAGGAAGGACCTGCTTCCACCTTATCTTTTGTGAAAGAACGACCTCCTTACTTAAAGGAATAGTTGGTTCCTTGGGACACTTTTTTGTCCTTCACGGAGTTTCAGGAAACTGATTTTGGTTATATTTAGTGCATGAATTACCGGGGGTTGAGAAATCTATTTTTTTCTTCTTATTTGTGGATCCATTTTTATTTATGCTCTTTGTTAAATAATTTGTATGCTTTAATAAAGTATTTAACGTAAGAATAATTAGACAACAGGTAATTCAAATGTAAGAGAAAGAAGCATATTGAACCGGGAAATATTAAAGATCAAATAGGTAATTAGATTAAAATAGGTAAGTAAATAGCATAATGATAGGTGATAATAATAATATTAGGTAATTAAAGTAATAATAATATTAGGTAATAATAGTAATAATAATATTAGGTAATAATAGTAATAATAATAGGTAATAAAAATGGGTAATTAAATAGATAATTTAAAAATATATGTATTATACATATTAGAATAAAAATAAAAATTTATTAAATATTGATTCGAATGCAATTAAAAAATAAATGAAGTCTTATCTTATTGAAGTCTACTGAATTTTCCGCTTTTTAATTAAATTAAACAAGGGGTGAAAATGACCGAAAATGGCATTAAAAATCGAAGGAAAAAAAAAACACCAAAAAAAGTGCTAAAAAAAGCTGGGCTTAAAAAATTATCTGAAATTTTTAATTCGTTGCGGATAGTTGGATTTTATGTAATTATTGATACAAAGGTACATAGATATTTTATTTAAAAAAAAATTTAATTAATATTCAATAATTTATTAGAAGTTTACGGAAAGGAACTTTTAATATTTTCTTATATTTTTTTTAATTGTAAGCTTCCAATAATAATAAAATTGCTCTTTAATATGTATCGATTAACAATATTCTCTAAAAGGCTTAATCTTGCAATAAGTTTATCTATACATCTATACATCTATACATAATAATAAAAGCGGCTGTGTGTGTGTGTGTGTGTCTGTAATCGCAATATATCGCCCCAGAAGCCGCGCCCAGGCACGAAACTCGGCACATAATTGTGTTTTGACATAATGAAGAAGTATTTTTTTTCTTTTTCAAAAATTTGGATTAGTTATTTAGTTATCAGTCATTTTGTAAGTCTATGCTTTTCGTCTGCTTTTTCGTCTTCAAAGAGCCATATTCAAAAAACTATTAAAAAATGCATATACTTTTCCCCACTCTTATAAATGTATGCTAATGCGAACCTTACAATTGAAATATTAATTTTCGACAACTTAAACCAATAATATACGAAGGAATTAATAATTTAATTGTAAAGTTCGCATTAGTTTACATTTATTAAAGTGGAGAAAAGTTTAACTTTTGTATTAAAAATGTGGCAACATATTCGATACGTAAATAGAACGCTTCGCTTTGATATATTTGTCGCTGTTCATAATTGTTATAATAAGTTTTTCTTCTTCTTTCCACGCTCTATTTTTTTTTTTTTAAGCGAAGACGATAATTTTTATAGCGATATTGTAGTACTTTGTACAACTAAAAATTCTTTTCACAACACTTTAAAAATATTTACTTTATTTTCTTTATATATACAGAGAACAGTCGGCAAAGAATTCGATTAGGTTGAAAAACATTTCGCTAAAAAGGAACGAATTCCAAAAGAAAAAATAAACAACTTAAAGAATAAAAATGCTGATGCCAGCCAATTTTTTGAAAGTTAACTTAGAAATAACAAACCAAACGATGTTAAATAACAAACCAAACGATGTTAACAAAATGACGTAGAAAGCGCAACTAGATCAAAATTATACAAGCACAACTAGATCAAATTATAATACCTGAGTGCTTGACGTAACAGATATAGAAATAGAATTTGATACCATAAAAAATTATATAGAAATAGAAATTGATACCATAAAAAATTTATTCGTTTTCGTGTTCTTTTCATGTATTTAGCATTTTAGTTTTTTTTTTCTTAAGCGTTGTAGCTATATAATTTCAAACATCCTCAAGAGCTATAACACATCTGCAGCAGAACTGGATATGAAGACAAAATTGCAGGACAGGAACACTTTAATTGTCCACTAATCTTCAGATTTCCTGCTATGTTTTAAAAAACTTTATTTGTGAAAACCTTCAGCTTGGCGGACAGCTGGCCGCCTTAGGCGGCTAGTATTTATATAAAATGAAGTATATCAATTTAGTGCAATTAAAGAACTTCAAAACGTAGTTTCATTATTGATATTTGAAATTAATTTAGGATTATAAGCGAATCAAGCGTTGATTCCATATTTTTTTTAAATGTTACTTTTTTCGCTGCGTTTTATTTTTATTTCATTTTTTTCTACCGTGAACCCCTTTATGATTTTCTACTGTTCATCTTTTGTCAAACGTAAAAAAAAAAAAAAAAAAAAAAAAAAGTTGTTATCACTGGTTAACCATTGGTCAAATGCTTATTCTTTCTGCTTTGACTCCGTTAAACGCCACAACATTTCAAATCATGGGTTGCAAAAACTGTCTCAATTGATGTTTGTCGTCGGATTGGTTTTCAAATTCTGCCTATGTACGTGTTTCAAGACGTCAAGACTTTTCTTTCTTCATCATTCATATTTTTATTGAAATCACCGTCAAGCCAGTAATTATACGTTAATAATAAAAAGAATATAAAAATATTTTAAATTATTATTATTATGTAAATACATTAAAAATGCCTGCTAGTAAAAATAAAAAGAAAAACAGCAGCGGTCGCTTGCGCACCGCATGCGAGGACGACGCATGCGCAATCCCTTACTATTATTCTTGAACACAGTTGAAAAGTGTGTGGACGCCATCAAGCCCGAACCAAAACCCATTTCACCAATAAGTAAAAANAAAAAAAAAAAAAAAAAAAAAAAAAAAAAAAAAAAAAAAAAAAAAAAAAAAAAAAAAACGGAAAATGGGATAATGCTTAAAAATTTTAAAAATTATGTTAAATTCAAAACCGATTGTACATTAATTTCAATGTCATTAGATGTATTTCTAAAACTATTAATTTTTTGAAGTTAGAAGAAAGAGGCTTTCCACATTTTATACTTTTTAATGGATAACTTTGAACTCTGAAAAAAGACTTAAAACGGAATATATTCCAATAAATTACACTTATTTTATTGTGATATAATAATCGAATACAAATAATATTTTTCAACTGGTGAAAATTACTTATTTGTACTGAACAATTATTTCGGAATTTTTTTTTTAACTTGCTTTAATTAATAAAAGTAGTTATTAATAATGTAAATTTATTTCGAAATCAAATTTTTCTTTGAAATATTTTCAGCAAATTTTTCTTTTTTATTAAATCTTCTTTGTATTTAAAACGGGTAAAATAATCTTTGAAAGTAATAGTAACATAACTAGAGCTCTTATTTAACGGAGATTAAAATAATTGATATATAATTAAAGATCGGATGCTGCACATTTTAAGATAATTATTAATGATAATTAAATTAAGAAAACTATTATTAATAATGTAAATTTAAATCAAAATCAGATTTATCTTGAAATATAGCTGAAAATACTGGCATAAAACTTTAGTCTTCGAATAAGTCCTTTTTCAATAACTTTTAATTTAGGCATTGCTTTTTTTTTTTAATTACTTGCACATAGAGATTACACATAGACATTTGATGATCGATTACTTAAATCTTAAGTAAATTTATTTTTAAATATCAAACTAAACTTCTTCTTACACACATTATTACGTATTTATATAATAACAACATTCGACTCAAAGCTATGCTAACATTAAAAAAGTTCTGTAATTATAGAAAATTTTAAATTTTAAGTAATTATTAAAAATTTTAATAAAATTTTAAATGAAGTTGAAAATGAATACTCTGAGAGGATTTTTAAAAAATTTCTTTCGTTCTTACCAATTATTTTGTTTTTGGATATTATATGATTTGCAAATCATGTCGGTTTAAAGCGACCGTTAAAATATTTTGTCATATAATTAAATTTTAGAAGCATTCAAGATAAAGTTATTACAAAATAATGTAAATATTTTTACGTTTGAAATTTTTTATTGAAATTCCTATTAACTTAAAAAAAAAATAAGTAATGAATATTTTCTTTTCTTTTATTATTTATTTTTTAAATAGTGGGTGGTCTTTTACGATTCATAGCGAGTAATAGATGGCAGCACAATAAAAAAATATTTATAAAAATTTCTTGAAATTCTCAGTTCATCTTTATCAACTGAAAAGGAAAAATTAATATTTTATATTCAGTCTGTACTACTCCGAAGTTTATGATAAAGTTATAAAACTCTTTGGCTTTGTCACATGTCTAATATAGGTGTTGATTATTAAACGCAGATAATTTCTCAAAATAATATAAAAGCAGAGAGGCCAACTGGCACGACCGGACAGCAAATAAATTTCTTCGAGTGGTAGTTTATTAATGTGTGATTCTTGGTTTAATAAATTCAATTTTTATTAGGTTTTTATCCACCACTATTTCTAAATAATTCGAAAGGTTATATAATTCGCCAATTTGTTACAGTTAAGTCTTGCTACACAGTTAAAAAAATAAGCAAAATTAGTAAAATATTTGCACATTTTAGTTTGTAGTTGTTTACCGTTTTCTAAATAATTATGGCGCATTCGGAGCAGTTGGCATCTCTGTAAAAAGATATATTTTTCTATCATGGTAAATATTTGTTGACATTGAATGCTGATTATAACGATGCCAACTGATCTGATAATAATATTTGAAATTCCTCAAATAATTAGATCATTAATTATAAACTAAGGTAAGGAAACTCATTTCTGCATTGTTTCATGTACATAAATCTGTATTAAGTACATAAATCTGTATTATGTTATGTTATATTATTTGTATTATTATATAAATGTACACATTCCCAAATTTTCCAGACAAAAGTTAAACTTAGATAAGAAAAAAAAAAAAAAATCAAAATATTAGGTAAATCATAGCATACTACTTTTTGAGTATATTGTTTCAAATAGTAGTACGCTCTGATCATTATATATTATAAAAATGTACACATTCCCAAATTTTCCAGACAAAAATTCAATTCAGATTAAAAAAAATTAAAATTTAAAATAAATTAATTACAAATTAAGTACGTATTATATAATTAAAATTCCTGATAAAATGTTTGAAAAAATTATTCGAAAGATTATTCCGTTGCGTTAATTAAATTTTTATTATTGAGTTGATATTAGGTTTATTGATTTAGACAGCCAGCTGTTTTATTTTTTAAATTACACTACTGCCGCTAGATAGCAGCACCATAAAAGTTATGCAAAGAATATGTTATTGAAAAATCACTCATAAGATCATACATTTACATTTCTTTAAAGATTAGTTTTTGAATTTTAGAGAATTGTTTTTGTGTTCTAAATATTGTATTGAAATTGAAAAAATATTATCTGTTGCAAACGTAGTTGATTAATTGAAGTATAATATTTTTTATTAATTCACAGAAACTTAAAATAAATATCAAATTTTCTTTGCACGCACTACACATTAATGTTAGCGCATTAATGATTTTAATCTATTATAAATAGAAGTATATACGTGTAGTAGGAAATAGGTAAGCATCAACTGATATTCTACACAGTATTTGGCATTGGTTTCTTAAACTTTTAGATGTTTTGTTTTTGGTGCTGCCATCTTTTAGTAACAGTTGTAATCTAAATTAGATAGGAAGTACATGACTCTCTCTACTATGTTTCTTTCTATTTTTCTGTCTGTCTTTTTTGCTAACTTCCTCTATAATATTGTTTATGTTTTATATTTGATACCTTAGAGTAATCCAAAACTACCCAACATTATGAAATAATATCGAATGAACAAACTTCTAGAGTATTTTGTCAACATTTAATGTATTAAGATGCTTTAAAAGAATTTTTTTACTTTAAGATATATTTATAAATATAAGGTAAACTTAGAGAAACTTTTAGAATAATTAAATAACATGATAATTATTATTAAAAAACTTTCAAGGTTTTCGCAGTCGAATATCACTTTAATACTCAAGAAATACAAATAATCTAATTTATTAATTTAACAATTAATATAATCTTACTTTTAAACAAATACTATTTATAGTCTTTACTAGGAATTCAATAAGCACTCCTTTTTGAATTTTTTTGGAAAACACACAACATGAACGTAATCTTTTTACTTTATTTCTCAAAAAATCTAATAATTAAATAAAATTTTTGAAAACACTTTTTTTATCACACCTAATCCTAAATTTATCGTTTCATCTTTATTTTAATATCTTTTATTTTGGGTAACCTGTTATAATTTCATACAGTCTTTAAATTTTGATTTCACGTGCAATCGCCAAAGACAGATTTAGACATACAGTGTGTATATACACATAATTCTCTTTCACGGTGATTGAGAAAGTCGTCATTTCTTCTTCTCGTTGGCAACAAAGAATTGAAACTTCAAACGTGTGTGAGCTGTCATAAGCATGACAGCGGGATCATTCATATTCACAAGTTTCTAAATAAAAATTCTTACTCGTGAACAACAATTCTTTTCGTGGACAACGAAAAGCTGAAGCAAACTGAGCTATAAGTTGGAAGAAATTGGAAGAGTAGAAGCGAATAGTTCATAAGAACACCCAAAATGTTCTTTATTATGTTTTAATTGTGCTTATGCTGGTTCAACAATAATAATTTTACTCATTGTTACTGTTATTTCTTCTTATTACGCTTCATAAGTATAATAATAATAATAAAAAGAAGCAGTAGAAAGCGTTGATAACAGCTATAATAGACAAAACATTGAAAGAATGCGTAGGAAACGTACTATTGTCAAATACATATTGCTTTAAAAAATATAATTATTGCTCCAAGTGTATTGCTGCAAGTTTTTCTATTATATGGCATTGATTTCAATTTAAAATGTTTTGTTTCAATAGCTTATTATTCTCTAAAAATTTATTTTTCTAAAGAGGAAGTAGTATTAAGGGTTTTAATACTTTATTTCAATTTTAAATATTTTATGATAGAACACTTTTCAAATCGAAAAACGAGCATGGTTTGCAAAACAAACCGTATAAGATTGCATAGCAATCTTAAAGGGTTAGAAAACGCCAGTGAACAAGGCCTACTAGTATTAAAACGATTAAATTATTAAATAATGCAAGAGTATAAGAGAAAGAACCAGTCTTGACTATAAATGATATCTTGTAGACTAAATAATTTCTTCCGAAAATTTGATTTTGAATTGTTAAAGCTCTTTCTCAAATTTGTGTCAGTTAATTTGTGAGATTCTATCAATCTTTTCCTTAGTTTTCAGTACATCCTATTCTGATGCTTTATCAAAATAAAAATGTTCTCATCAAAATTTCGGTTGGAAAGTATTGTTTCTTCTTGGTTATGTGGGTCAGTATTATTTCCTCTTCTTTGTTTCTAAAGCTTAAGAAAAAACATTTTGTGGGACATTTTTCAACCAAGGCTAGCGAAGAAAACTGGTGTTTAATAAAGTAATTTTTTTGATTTGCAAGAATTTAGTTGATAAGATAATATAAACTGATAATTTCTGAAACTGATATCTTATTAGCTAGTCAGTATACTTTAAAATAATTTACGATATTTTTCACATCTTTAAATCAAAAGGAAAATTTATGTTGCAATTATCCATTACACAAACTTACCTTTTTTGGAAAATAAGATTAGATTTTTCATGTCTGCAATCAAGGAATTTCTCATGGAACTCACTAACTAAATTATTTTCTACTAGGAAATTAAAAAATAAATACTTAGCTCTGCAATGTTCGATGACGAACAAGTAGAAAATTCAGTTAAAGGAAAGCGTTTAAAAACTAATTTGGTCTACATTTAGTCTTTACTCAGAGGATGGTCTACTTTTGGTATACTTTTCTCTACATTAATGGTCTATATTTGGTATTTATTTATTTGGTATTGCGGATTTTCCAGTGAAATAAATATAGTTTTTGTATGTTCTGTTAAATGTGTATTTTTTTTAGAAACTTTACGTTTTTATTCTCCTTAATTTTACTTGAGACTGATAATCTTTCTTTTATATTTTCAAATAAAATGTTTATACAATATTTTTACTCTCGTTTTCAAAAGCAACTTCTTATTTTCAATTATTTATTATAAATAAACTGAAATCACATCACAAAAACACAAAACTTATGTAGGAATAGGCAATTGATTATTTCTACACTTACGATTATAGAAAAATCAATTTATCAATGCATCAAGAAGTTTGAATGATTTCTAAACTCTTACAAGTTACATATAATATAAATTGAGTATATAGGACACTATAGAGCCTTTATCATATGTCACCTGCATTCAAACAAATCGGTTTGAGATCAAACATTTCAAACAATCACACAATTTCTCAGTTTTTTTTTAGGAACAAAATCAACACGCTTACAAAATTCACAATCCCTTATGGTTATTGTTCTGAAATATGGATGAATTCAGACTATGGTTCGATATTTATATACATAATACAGCATAGGTTAATATTGGAATACATTATGAGTCCAAAGTTTAACAATAAAATATGGCTTTAAACCAAGATTCAGCCAGGTATGGAAGCCAATTCGGCAACTGCTCCAGGGGGTGCTTTCATATAGCCGTAGAGTCTTTGATCCAATGCCCATTCATTGTTTTCTAAGATCATTTTGTGCCACCAACTGTTGTCGAAGGGAGGCAGTTCTCCACCGTATTCTTCGGGCAATATGCTGGGAGAAATATGTTTATGTAATGATTTCAGATCATTGCCATGGATGAATATCTACCAAAAAAGAAGACATATTCAGTGACCGACAGTTATAAATAAATGCACTGAGAAAATAATATGGTTAAAACTGCCAGAATATGGTAAAATGTATTGTGTTTCTGACTCTATTGGAACACCAAGAAGCTCGGTAATTTTTAGGGAAGCGCTTCGGTAAAATTAAAGATGTTGTTGTTGCTAATCTCGGAATCGTCTAGCAGCGCTAGATGACTCCCATGAATCCGAACACCTCCAAAAAGTTCATAAAAAGACTGGAGTCTCGCAGGACCTCATCTTTACCGAACCCCAAACAAATCAGAATATGCGCAGTTGAGGCAATGTCTGTCGAGCACCAAATACATTCAGGATAAGTTTTTTGGCCAAGGTTGAAAGTAAGGGATATAGTGTGGCCACTCAAGAAGCGTGAAAAGGCAGTTTGATGGGCTCTCTGTCTAAGATTGAAAGATTCAAAATTAAAGATAAAATATAGTTTTATAACGTGTGACAAAATTTGGTAAATGTGATAATTTCATCAAAATACTTTATGTCATGAAAAACACTTATTTGGTTAAATTTACCTTTTAATCTTGTATTTTTATTAGATGTGTGGTAATAAGAACTATAATTTTGAAAACCAGCATTTCCGGTAAATCGTTACATTATAAACGGAAAAATTATTAAAGGAATATTTTAAATATCTATGTTATGGTTTTAATAACCAGAATTATGCTTTATTTACCAGAAGTTTCATTACTTTAGAGTACGGTAATCTTCCAGAATATTTTTATCCCTGTGGATGGTAATTAAATAAGTTCATTTATTTCAAATTACAGAATTAAGAATATCGTAGTTCAATGAAAAAATGAAATGTTTCAATAAAATGTTTTAAGTAGTTTTATATTATTATTGGCCAGCTGTGTAAAGTTAGTAGTCTTATTTTAGTAGTCTTATTTCTTAAATTTATTCTAGAGAACATGAGCATTTGTAGAATAATAATAATAATAATAATAATGAGACATTATAAAGACATAATGTCTAATAATTAGACATTATATATAAATATAATAATAAAAGCTATTTATTATTATTTTTCAAAGTAATTCAGCCGGCGGAGTTCGACAAAACGAAAATTTAGTTTAAAATGGAAAAAAAAAGAAAAAAGAATTACTTTTTTTGTTATTCAAAAAATGAAACAGGAATTGAACGCGTTGAATGAATAACACAAATACCGGAAGCGATTTTGCTTGGAAGAAATTGGATCGCAACCACGTGTTTTTGCAAACGAAAAATACAGGTGTAAACGTCTGAGAGTTCATTTTGTCATTTTCATCGTCAAATTGGACGCACCTAAAGGAATGTCGCACTCAGAATATCAAATTACATCTCTAATTATGTTTTTAAATCACGAAGGAAAAATGAGGTGAATTTTTTAACGTTTCAATGCTGAGGTTGAGCATGTTTTCATGTTATGAAATCCTTCCAAAACCGGATGATAGTAATTTTTTTTTACAATTCCTTTGTTTATGAAACAGACTTTTCATCTTGTTTTTTAAGTTTAATTCACAATAATAATGAGGGTGTTTTATTCGCATTGGCTCATAAACATTTAATTAAAAATATAGTATTATTTATAATTACTATGAAAATAAACTTTAAAAAATTCTTGATTAAATTACGACATAAGATATCGGTACTTTAGATGCATCATCCGTAAAATCTATTTTAGCTTATTATCTATTTTTATCGTAAAAAATGAAGTACCGGCACTTTAGGTGCATCATCTGTAAAATTCTTTTATCGTAAAATCCATTTTTTACCGTAAAATATTATACCATAATCTTAATAATAATATTTATTTTTAGTGAATAGATCAGTGTACATAAAACAGTAATTATTACTGTAAAAATTACGTTATGTCAGATTTTTGTTTTGTAACATGTTTCGGTAAAAAAAATGGATTTTACAGTAAAAACTACAGGTATTCTGAGTGCCGGTACTTTTCACAGTATTTTGATCTGGAATTTTTTACTGTGTTGTACTCATATAAGTTTTACCAATCCAATAGTTTTGTACAGAAAGCTAACGCTTATTTGAGGCTTTATTATGTTACGTTAAGCTTTTGTTAAGTGTTATTACTATTTTAATACTATTTTAAAAGCGTTCAATACGTTTTGATGTTGTTTAATTGTTCATAAATTTTCCGAAAAGTGTTTGAAAAGTTAAAAAAATATTTCAACTTCCTGATTTATTTCCTGTTTGGCCTTCGGTGTGATCAACAGTACAGAAAATTCAATTAAACATGCCTTGCTATAGTTGTTTTATTCATGCTTTTTCAGCATATGAAATATTAAACTTTAGGGAATAATGTTCTATTTTTAGAACTGTTATGAGTTCGAACAGGTTAATCATGACTCTTAGAATAAGGTTTCTTCATACTCCTCTATCCTGATTATAAAAACATGGTATATAAAATTCCTGATTATAAAAACCTGTTCCTGATTATAAAAACGTGGTATATAAAATTCCTGATTATAAAAACCTGATCCTGATTATAAAAACGTGGTATATAAAATTCCTGATTGTAAAAACCTGATCCTGATTATAAACACGTGGTATATAAAATTCAAGTAGCATATAAAATACAAAGAAAAGCCAAAATTTTTTGGAAATAAGAAGAGTTTGAGATCGAATTTTTTAATATTTGAAAAAATAGTAGAAATATTCAGGATCATAAAATTTATGAGAATTGAAAGTTATTCACTGGTTTATTAATTTTCATCTAGCTGAAGAACAATTAAATAACAAATGAACAATTAAATACTTGAAATATTTTACAAGAAATATTTAAAGCATCTTAAATGCCTAAAATAAGCTAAGATCTACTTAAAATTTTTAAATTATCTGGAATACATTAATTTTTAGTTTGAGATTAATCAATGCGAATACAAATTAAAGTACTAAAATTTAATAAACATTTACAACTTAAAAAAAAACATTATAAGTTTTAAGCCTTTTGAACTTACACTCTATAACAATAAAATTGTCGCACCAAGAAGGAGTTGTCCGATTAAAACGAAAATTGGTGGATAGGAAGACAATGTACAGAATTGTAAATGATTAAAATTTCAGAACAATTGAATAATTTATTGCAGAGTTACAGTAACAAGTTCAATAAGGTGTTGACCCGCCTCTAGCCTGGATACAAGCTGCCACACGGCGTGGCATAGACCGATAAAGCTCCCGGATGGTCTCTTGCGGTATTTCCTGCCAAATTCGATCCAATTGTCGAACGAGGTCATCAACATTCCGTGCCAGATGCAATCGCCTTCCCATCATATCCCAGACATGCTCGATGGGAGAGAGATCTGGTGATCTGGCAGGCCAAGGAAGAGTTTGACAAGCTTGCAGACAGTTCATAGCAACACGTGCCGTATGTGGTCTGGCATTGTCCTGCTGAAAAACCAGCCCAGGGCGCTGCAAAAGGAACGGTAGCAAAACAGGTCTTAGGATGTCGTCGACGTACCGCTGTGCAGTAAGTGTACCTCTAATGACGACCAAAGGGGTCCGGCTGTCAAAGGAAATGGCACCCCAGACCATAATGCCTTGTTGAGGTCCGGTGTGGCGTGCAATAGTGAAGGCAGGATCCCCCCTCTGCCCTGTGCGTCTCCAAACGCGTCTTCGATGATCGTCAGGACACAGTTGAAAGCGGGATTCGTCGCTAAAGACTATACGTCCCCAGTCGGCATCATTCCAGCCTGATCGAGAGTCGATTTTGCGCGTTTTAGTGCGTTCTCGGTGCGTCGATTTTTTTTTTGTTATAGAGTGTACTAATATTTACCCTTTTGCTATGTTATGTGTAATTTTGAAGGTGCTATGTAATGATTATTTTTCATAAATTAAAGCTAAAGTATTTTTTCAAAAAAAAGCACCTAAGGCCTTTTTTTCTGAAAAAATTAATCTGAAAAAAACCCCATTAATTTTTAGTTAAAGATAAATCTATGTGAATACAAAAAGTACTAAAATTTAAAAAAACTTAGGACTTAAAAACCCTAAAGCCTTTTTTCTAAAAAAATTAGTCTGAAAAAATACATTAGTTTTTAGTTAGAGATTAATCAATGGCAATACAAATTAAAATATTGAAATTTTCATAAAAAGAAACATTAAAAACATTTTTAAAGCTTTTAAGTGTTTTTAAATGTTAATATTTACCCTTTTGCTAACTAACGTGTAATTTTTCATGTAATGTATAATTTTGAATGTGCTCTGTAATTTTTTCGAAATTAAAACAAGATGCAATTTTTTTTAAATGAGACTTTAAACCTTTGCGATAAAAAAAAATTAAACAGGAAAAATTTATGAGTTTTCAGTCAAATATTAATGAATACGAATGCTAGTAAAATACTGAAATTTTTATAAAAACGCATACATTCTTTTATAAGTTTAAAGTGCTTTGAGTAAGAGTGGAACTGTCATAGGCTGTAGTGCCCAAGAAGAAGAAAAAAGTGTTTTGAAATGGATGTAATATTTACCCTTTTCTGCATCTTTAGAGTGAAAACGAAAGGATAAACCATATTCCAGGCCACTTGGAAAAACTTTGGCATGCCTATCACGTGTGCTCCTTTATACCTTCCAGGAAAGCAAGACTATAAAAATTTGAAAAAAATGGTGTTAGTTTCATAGATAGTTATTTTACAACGGCAACTTACAAAGCAATATAATGTTTCACGATTAAAATCGATTAACTTTTTTAAAATTCTTGTTTTATTTATTTTTTCCGTTTGGTCCAAAAGATACTCACAAAAATACATACACTGTTAGAGTTTTCATTCTAAAATTATGGTGAAATAACAGTCTCTCCATCTAATTGACCGTAAAATTTACAGTAAAAAACATTTTTTTATCATTACGGTTTTGATACCGTTTACACCTAATACGGTTAAAAAACCATGAATACAAAAATTAAAGTTTTTTTTCTAATAATTTGCATGTAGCATGGTATCAAAATCGTAAAACACAGGGATGCCTATTACTCCGCACTCAGCAAAAGTTTTAATAAATTGGTAGCGAATTAAACAGCAAAATTAGTTGAATAAGGATAAATATGTTTACTCTTTAAAAGTGTCACAAAGAGACAACAACAGTAAAAGTGCATTTCATGTGACACTTGACAAGTAGTGCTGGAAAAATTACTTAAAATGAAAATACTAAAAAAGAAAATTACTTAAATTTCTTTACTTCCAGCAAATATTTTTTTTTACAAAGAGGAGCAAGTTGGAATCTTTGAAAAAAGAAATTTAACAGGAGACTGGAGCTAGACTTTTCATTAGGTAATGGACATTGAAATTAGGTTGTGGTTGAGTTGTGTTTTATTCAAATTAGCCGTGGAATGTGGGTAAAATAGTTTATCTGGTTGTTTTACCTACAGTAAAAGATAGGAGATACAAGACATTTTTGTGTTGAATGTAATGACAATAGAAGTAATGACAATAAAGTAATGACAATAGAAGAAAATTTATTAAAATTTTTTTTTAAAGTATTACAAAATATTTTCTACTTATATAAAAAAATTATTAAAAAATCTGGAAAACAAAATAAAGAAAAGATATAATCTCTTCATCAGCTCACACGATTATATCCGCAAAAAGGAGTGCTTCCTAATATTGTATAAATATAGCCAAAGCAAAATATATCAATACAATAGTGTGAGGAGCACTCAAAATTGAAACGAAATTAGAACACATTAAGTAAAAAATATATACGAAAAAACAAACAAATATATCAAGCAAAAAACAGAAATTAAAATGTAAAGAGATTAGAGAACAGTACACGAAAGGAAACCTACATAGTGAGGAGCGAATAAAATGAACTTACGCTTACCGGAATCTTTCAAGAATGATTTAAAATATTTTCGTAATAAGATTGCCAGATTACAANAGATAATGCATAGACGGCTATGTAACTAAGTGTTCAAAGTGTTACGTGAAATTGAAGTCTAATTTTACATGATTTCGGACTCATGTGTTCGTAGATTGCTATGTATGATGCATTATATATATATATATATATATATATACCATGAGTATGACTTTGTTTATTAACCATAGGAGGGTGTTTGCAGAACCTTGGCAATGTAAATTCTAACTAATTACAATGACCCATCTAAACAGTTAAAAAGAGCTATTAGATACATTGGTCAAAGATATTTTGCAACATGATGCCCAGAGGAAAATCTTTAAGATAAACGCATAAAACAGAACAATCACCAAATTATTCTAGAACACACTTAGAGGATGTTATATCGCAATTTAATCTAAAAAGGATTGGGTTCATAAAGTTGTACTAAAATCTTGTCATGATTTATCACTTCTGACCTATTTTTGACATTTGAACTTTTTCTTTCCATACGAATCAAAACAATCGTCACGTGTTGGCAATTTTATAGGAACGCTTCCATTAATTTGGTTTATTTGGTTGAAAAACTCCTTCGGGGTAAGTAATGATATTGTTTTAAGGATTTATATTAAAGAAGAGGGGTTTAGAAATTATGAAATCGAATAAGCAATTAAATCTATGAAATGTCTATTCATTTAAAGACAAAATTAAATTTTTTTTTATGGGTCAAAAAAGTATGTTTCTTTCATTGATGTTTCTGATGAATAAAACCTCAAATACTGGGTAATCCACGCAAAACTGTCATATGGTTGTTTCACATAAACGTCTGAAAGGGCTATCTATATTAACCCTAATTTACAATGTGTTGCCCTTTAACATTATACGTTCAACACAGTTATGCTGAATTATTAATGATATGACTCATAAAAATTATTTAGCAAATTAAAAAATATTATTAGTAGATTTTTACATTGAATGCAAAAAAAAGTAATAAAACACTAAAAAGATTATAAGCTAGTAAATTTTTCCATGCATTCTATAATTTGTGAATCGAATATTTATTGGATTCTTAAAATTTTTATTGTCGAGGTTAATGTTAAGCACACTTTAATAAACAATAACTTTCAAGCGTGTAGAAATTATTACCAACTAAGTCAAAGCAATGGTAAATATTTTTTTCAACGACATAAAACTAGTATCTCACGCATATCGTAGATAAACGAGTTTATGTGTGATTTGAAAACACTTTTAAAGGTATTATTAATACTTTGACAATATGCAAATGTATTAAGAAATAAAATATAAAATTGTTTATTGCCCATATTTTAAGCTTCAAGGTTTACGATTTAATGAATAAATAATAAGAGTCATTGAATTGCATAAGAATAATTGTGTGTGCCCGATCGATATTTAAAAAGAGCTAAATGTACCACAAACGTAGAAAAATTAAAAAAAAAATGGTTATATAACAATTTATTTAATTGTTGTTTTACAATACTCAAACAAAACAGTAAAATAATCATAAGATGGCATTCAAACTGCTAACTGTGAGAAAAACCGTTTTTTGATTGTTATACTCTAATGCGGTTAAACAACAGGAATTTTATTCGCGCTAACTAGGCCCACAGCCAATGAGAATCGAGCTTACGTTCTTTGGAAGCTGGAAACTACGCCGTGTGATAAAGATTACGAAGTCATATTTTTATTTTCATTAATTGAATGCTTAACACCACAATGGCCACCTGATAATTTTTGGGCGCATACTTCAGCCGAGAGGGCAAATATTCGAATGTCATGACAGATGGTTAATCTTCATTTTTGAAACCAAAAAAATTCCCCATTTCTTCCAAAACATGAGGAGTTTTCAGTATCTCGCTCTTCTCAGTTTATGACCCAGGATGATTCAGTTTATGATTCAGTTTATGACTCAGTTTATGACCTAGGACTATTGGTATACGAAACTCTCATTCACGCATAGATGGCAGCACCGCAGAGATGCTTAACACAAGAAGGTCTGGTATTTCCCATCATTCATCATAATTTGATTGACTAATTAAGCCACATTCCACGGTTCACTTGACAAGCGAAATTAAACCACAACCTAACTCCAATATCCTTAACAAACGAAAAGTCCAACGTAATCTATTTCCAATGTCTAGTAAAAATTTCATTTTTATTGTTTTGAAACCATGCTAGTGGTTACAAAACTGTATAGTTATACATTCATATTTTTTTCATCCGACCAGCTGTAAACGGTTTCCAATTCATGAATGCAAGGAAATGTTTCTAACCTTGAACTTCATGGTTAATCGGATGTACAGACTGCTGGTGGTTAGCTAAATATAATTTCAGAATGAAGATTCCAAGAGTGCAGATTTGTATAATACTTGGGATAAGTTATATTGAAACTAATTAGTAATTTCTGTATTGACATAAATCCTGGAGCAAAATATGTGTTGTAGCAGATGTTTTATGTCACCTATTTTGCGGACTAACTATTCGAGAGTTTTTTCGAATTTACGTAATAACAAATTATTAAAAGCGAATAAGAAATTATATATGATATAATTCATTATTTCATATATAATTCAGTATGATAATAATGATTATATATTATCATAATACTGAGCTATGATAATAATAAATACTATTCTGATATAATAAATAATTAAAAACCGATGATAAATTTACGATCAAATATTAAGTGTCCAAATTAGCATAGGGTATGCTTTGTTTTAAGTATAAATAAGGAATAACAAAGTGATTAAAGCAGGAATAAAGATACCGATATGGAAATACTATAGTTTCGGTACCATAAACAAGAACTTTCCTCAATGTTTAAAGACAGTGAGAAAGTGTCTTGGATATGGAAGATTAGTTCTTGTTTACAGAACCAAAACTATTGTATGTTGATTTCTGTACTTTTATTTTTTCTTTATTCATGCCTTTTTGGTTCATTTAAGCAGGAAAAGATTATAAATTATTGAAACAAATAATAAAATCTTAATTTAGATTAAAAATATGCTATATAAATTAATATTTTCCGAAATTAAAATACATGCATGAAATTAAAGTTTGACAGATATAGGTACAAAAAGTTTGTCTTAATAATGCTAGAAATCATTTTATTTTCGAGAAAAATGATTGTTTTCGAAAGAAATTTCTTTTTGATTTAAGCATTAAATTTATGTAATATAAACTTCATTTCATATTAAAAATTATGATTTAGATATGGATATTTTTCAAAAGGAAAGAAAGTTTTCTAACTGTGAAAAAAAGAAGAAAAAAAAAAAAAGAAAAAGAAAAAAAAAACATTGTCTGAACACGATACTTTGAAAATATATATTTCTTGTAACATATTGCATCATATCCTCTGAGGTCAATGAACTTGGCATATTTATTATTGTCTTATAACGTGCTTGCAGGTCATTAGATTCCTTTTTTTATTTTCAAAATAGCCGGAAAGGGGCCTACATTCGGTCACCTTTGTCTAGATATTTTCTCTTTTATGATGAACTTAAATTTCAAGACCTATCTTTACATCAAACTTTATATGAGCTAGTCACGTGATTCATATATATATATATATATTATTGTAAACAGAAACATTTTAAAAATATTATTATTATTATTTAATACAATATTATTTTTATTTAATACATGATCCCTTTTAAAAGTCATAACAATTTTTAAAAATTAAGGATTTGTTTAACAAATGTATTTAAAATTTTGAAATATATGTCCTAAAATAAATAAATAGAAATAAATACATATTTTATTAAATATAATTACGCTTATAATAATGTTTAATCATTATTATTTTTTAAAAATAAACTGTCATTTAAAAAAAATTTATCGGATTATTTTTAATATACTTTTTATAATTATTTTTTTACAAGCAAAAACCAACAGTTTAACAATTATCATGAAACAGTTGAGAAATAATAATTATATATTTTCTAAAACATGATTAGTTCTATAAAAAATAATTTCAATATTACTTAATTATCAGTTTTTTTGAAGACTTTATTAATTATAATTATTGAACTCAAAATTGCACGAAATTTTTCGGTTCTTAAAAAAATTATTTTGTTGCCACTTACCATTGTGGAATAAATAATAAGTAAAATATTTTCAAGCGTAAGCATTTTTAAATGTTTTTGACTGACGCCTCTGACGTCAATTATGCCAGTGTATCCTGCTACTTGAGTTGCTGGATCTTCGATACTGTGGATGACACAATGTGTTGCCACCCACATCAGGAGATCGCGGTCCACCTTTTCGGGATCCCATTGACCTACAAATAAAGATATTTTGAACTCAGTTTTGTATATAGTTCTTAATTTAAATATTACAATTTTACGAAGCTATTATTTAATATTTATTGGTTGGATAAAAATTATAGTAATCGATGCTGATGTACAGGATGCCAAATGAAACATTTTCAAAATTGTATGATATACAAATTTTCAGTTTATTCTAATATACGTTATTTTAAATGATAAAATACAAGATGTAGACGTAATTGATCTATCTTGATTTGCTTTTTAAAAAAATATTAAAGAAAGTAGAAATATTATCATCTTAATAAAATCAGGAAAAGACGTGTTTGACTAAAATATTATTTACAATTTTTAAATAAACAATCAAAAATATAACAATCAATATTTTTAATAACGGTAAATGGTTTGATTAAAAAACTTATACGACTGAAAATTTCCCCTTTCCAAGGAATATTTATGAAATTTAATCATTTTCTTAAAAAAAAAAAAAAAACATAAAATTTCAAACGGCATACTAATAGGTTTCGCTTCTCTGTCCGAAAATAATATGAAAGATCTTATTTAAATATTTTTGTTTTATTGCTTTGAGTTTTAATTTTTATATTTTTTCATTAATAAATTTTAATTTCCATTCTTTGAGATTTAATGTTCGATTGCTCTATATAGATTTGAAAAATTCTTACATATATATAACAGAGCAATCAATTTTATTCACTTAATTACGTATATATTCCGGCAAAAAGGAATTCATTAAAATTAAAATTTAAAATAAATCCATGCTCATCTTAACGATGAGAAACAGCGTGATTTGTTTTGTGTGTTGCTGAGAATTTGAGCAAATTATATGAATGGAATAAAAAAAAATAAATTAAATGCTTTTTTTTTAAGTTTTCTTATACAATAACTACATACAAAAATTGTCAATTAAAGTATGACATAGCATTTCAAATATTTGGAACAGAACTATGCGCATCAATACTGTTAAGTATGCAAAACATTTCCTGAATAGTAATTGCTTTTTGCTAGACACGAGTAGTAATCTAAACAAAAACAAAATGTCTTATCTAAAAAAGATATGGCTGAAAGAATTAATTCATTCTTATCACGTTTTAAAAACCAGAAAAGAATATTGTTTTGTTTTCTTATTTGTTTTCACTTTTATGGTGTTAATGGCTCTTACTCAACGCTTAACTCTATTGAGCGTTACAATTTCTGCAACCCTGTATCAGTTACATCAAAAATTTAAATTATTTTAATAACGCGGTTGTATTGAAAGTTTTATTGTTAATGTATAATTGGTTTTGAAAGCGAAATTGAAAAATATTACGACCTTATGAATTTTTTTAAAGCTATGTGATGCCTTTATAGGAATTACATGTTTCCTAGATTTTAAAGTTTCTTTAATTTTAAAAAATTAATTTTTCAATCATTCTAATTTTTGTTATAATTAAATTAAATTAATTATTAAATTTTTGTCATATTCTATAGAAAGCGATGATAAATAATTTTATTTTTTTTCCTTGACAATCAATGTAACAGTTAACTTTTGAATTCAATACAAGTAAATAACTCTTCATTGTCGTGACAAAACCAATATCAAAATAAATTTTTAACTTTAGTTTTCTTTAAGCTTCTTCATTCGATACAAGTGAGCAACTCATTAATTCGGTGTCAACACAAATCGAATATCAACATTTTTAACTTTAGTTTTCTTTAAGCTTCTTTATTCAATACAAGTGTGCAACTCATTAATTCGGTGTCGACACAAATCGAATATCAACATTTTTAACTTTAGTTTTCTTTGAGCTTCTTTATTCAATACAAGTGTGCAAGTCATTAATTCGGTGTCAGCACAAATCGAATATCAACATTTTTAACTTCTTTTTATAGATAATTTATTCCACACAAGTGTATAACTCATTAATTCAGTATCGCGACAAATCGAATATTAAGATCAATTTTTAACTTTATTTTTCTTTAAGCTTCCTTATTCGATACAAGTGTATAAATTCAGTAATTCAGTATCGCTACAAATTGAATATCAATATCAATTTTTAACTTCTTTTTTCATCGAGCTTTTTTATTCAATACAAATGTTTTCAATGCTTTTTTATTCAATACAAATGTTTTCAATGCTTTTTTATTCAGTACAAATGTTTATTAATTCAGTGTCATGACAAATCGAATATCAAAATCAATTTTTAACTTTATTTTCCTTTAAGCTTCTTGATTGAATACAAATGTTATAATTCATTAATTCAGTGTCGCGACAAATCGAATATCAAAATCAATTTTTAAGTTTATTTTTGGTTAAGCGCCTTTATTCAATGCAAATTTTATAATTAATTCAGTGTCGTAACAAATCGAATATCAAAATCAATTTTTAACTTTATATTTCTTTAAGCTTCTTTATTCAATACAAATGTTATAGTTCATTAATTCAGTGTCGTGACAAATCGAATATCAAAATCAATTTTTAACTTAATTTCATTTAAGCTTCTTTATTTAATACAAATGTTATAATTCATTAATTCAGCGTCACGTAAAATCGAATATCAAAATCAATTTTTAACTTTATTTTTCTTTAATCTACTTTATTTCTTTAACCACTATAGTGGTTCGGTTAGAAGATTATATTAAATTCTTACGGCTTTTCTGTGATAAGTCAGATTATTTATAATTTAATATTAATAACGCTGGATTAGCTTTATTTTTGGCTATATTATCTATCGATAACTTGTTACATTTTTACTCTCTTCCAATGCCCTTAAGCTTCCATTAGTAACTATGCATTTATTGGGTGAACTTCTTAGAGCTAGAACTAGGGGGGGGGGGTTGGGTGTCTGATGGCCCCTCAGTCTGACAGTACAAAGTCTTGTTTATCCGAAACCCTTTAATCCAAATACCTCTGTTAACTGAATTCGATTTCGATTTTTTTTTGTTTCTTTTAGCGTGCCTATTTAGCATTTTTGGTCTGCATGTTTATATTTTTTATCGTATTTTCCCTTAAAAATGAAAAGAAATTTACATTTTATTGCATGACTATATAGAATTGGCCATTTAATATGAGTAGCAAGTAAACGCGTTACTAGTTATTGTGGTTGCTTTGCAGATATGGGCAAATACCAAGATTTTGGTATCAGTTACGAATTGATATTAAAAAAAAACTAAATATAGTTATAGAAAGGAGATAGTTTATTTATAAGATGCATATCAGTCTCAATTTATATCTTAAAAGAAGAGGTGAAAATTTTTGTAAGAAATTTTTACAGTAATATTTACTTAATTAGAGTAATACAGTGATTTTATGGTACTTATTACAGTAACAATTATGGTATAACAGATTTTTTGTACCGTAACCTGTTCCGGTAAAAATGCATCTTAAATGCACAGGTGTAAATATGGGCACCCCTCCTTAGTGACTATGGGAGGTACTGAAGACTGGTGGCGAGGACTGTAGATGGCGCCATTTGCTAATATAAGATAGTAGAGAGCAGTGTGAACCATTCTTTTAAGTAGTGTGGATGCAGCGTGAGTTTTTTGAGTAAATCGGTGTTTATTCTGGATTGCAAACTTTTGAGAGGCATGTGAAATCGTTTTCTTTTCATGTACTTATGTTTAGTTAAAAATAATTTCACAGTGATATCCGGAAAGCGGAGATCTTAAGCAACTTTTTGAAGCACACCTTTAGTCATGCATGCTTTTAGGTTACATGTGATAGTGGCCATCTTTTTTAAGTGGGATTGGTGTAAATATGGGCCCCCATTTAAAGGGTTCTCATAATTGCACCACCTTTTTTAAAACAACAAAAATATTTTCAGTAAATTTTTACGCGAAACAGCAAGACCCAGAACAAACATGACCCAAGTTCAAATGAGAGGATGTCCTGATGGTGCAATTGGTAGAGTTCATCATTCAGGATGGGTTCAAAACAATTTGTTTTCCGAATGGTTCACTCACTTCATTCATTCCTACTGAACAAAGGACTGTTCTACTCATCTTAGATGGTCGAAATCCAGACGTCATTGACTTGGCCAGAGATAACCACGTGAAAATCCTTCAGAAGAGAACCACTATTCGTGGACGCAAAGCAGCAAGGTCCAGGCCTCATCACCATACAAGAATCAGTTGACCAAGTCGCTTGACAAAAGTGCTCTCAAGAAGACGTCCTTGAGTTTTCCCGGGGTAAGAGACCGGCTAGGGGGCAGGGATGGGAAGAAGAAAGGCCTTCACAAAAGGAAATGCAACGATACGATTCATCGTCGGACTGTTCTCTGAAGACACTCGGGAGAGTGAAATGTGTTATGTGCGAAATGTCGGCACACTTAGATTGTGCCGAGGCTGAAATAGCCAGTTATGCTTGCGATTTCTCTAAATAATTTTTTTTTTTACTGTACCATTTTGTAATGTTTTATCCTGTTTTTAAACTATTTTTGGTAACTTTTTTCAAATGAAATAATTGATGTTAATCATTGTTTCGCCTTCTCGCATTTAGGAAACTTGTTATAGTTGTTAATGAAAGACAAAAATCTAGAATTTTTCAAATTGAAAGTAATTTTATCAAAAAAACAAAAGAGGGTGCCCATATTTACACCTTTACCTCTATAATAATATGCATAGCTGATGCTGTAAATGCTAAAAAAGACAGTAACAGTCTAAATTATGATGACTATGTCATTTAAAACAAGATCCATAATTATAATAACCGTTTTATTTACAGTTATTACAATTATGGATTGAATTATGGTACCCTCATAACAGTTGTAACTACTCAAATTGTTATGGTTCTTGAAAATCGTACCATTATTTTTTTCCCAGCATTTATCTCTAATATTTAACAAAGAAAGAAGATTTCAAAGATGGCGCGGTTTTAGTTAACAATATAATAGCACTTTCTTAAACTATTTATTATGTAACACTCATTTGCATATTAATTGTTACGAAACACGTATCCTTGCTTGATTACTCACGTGTAGTGTAAAAATTTCCTTAAGTTTGTTATTGAACTTTTCGGATCAAAATTTTTTTTTACACTCTCAAAAATGTTTTTTACATATACTCGAAGTTTTTTCTTGTTTAAAAAAGCAATGCATTGCACGATTGGTTTTGTTTTACTTTAACTATCATTTTTTTGTTAATTCTCTCAACAAATTAGATAATAGCTGTTATTGTAACCCGTATTTTTCATTGTTTCTTTCATGATACCAAATCACACGATTTACGTGAAAATAATATAAAAGTTTGGCGTTTAATTAATGTTCTGTTAATTAATGTCATTAATATTAAATTTAGGAGAAATTTCTTTTTTGAAAGAATTACTACTTTAGAAATTTAGAGACGGACTGATTTTACTCGATTCCCATGACTTGTAATCTGATTCAGAAGTTATATATTTAAAAGGAAATTTTTTTTTCAAACGTTTTTGATTTTTTGTTTATATTAGAGATGAATTGATGCTTGTCGTAATAGAATAAATTCCATTTTATATCATATTGGATTCCATTTGTAATAGAATCAATTCCACTAGCTGACTCAAGTTTGAGACTATTTTCTTACATTAGAAATGATTCAAGACTTATTGTTATAGCATTAATCCCCGGTATGAGCATCCATGAATTCGAAATTCAGATCAAAATTAGCAAGCACTTTCCAACGTTTTTTTAAAAAAAATTATTAATTCCAGATGAGTTTAAGTTTGCTTGCTAAAGAATTGATTTTGTTTTACAAAGAGAACTCATAAACCGAATTTACTCGAGCCTGTTAGCAGGAAAACTCTTTTTAGCAAAGTTTTTTAAATTTAGAAATAAGTTTTGGCTCATTTTTAACGGACTGATCTCACTCAATCCTTATGACTTGTGATCCTAGTCAGCTCAAACCTACATTTCAATAGGATCTAACCTGTTTTGTACGAATGAGAATTGTTTGGGTCTTAGATTCGCGATTGCTAGTCTATGTTAACAAGGCGAAAGAAAAATGTTAAAATTTCGGTACTGTACAGTAATGATAATTCTGGTAAAAAAAAAACCATAATTCAGGAAATGGGAAACAAAATATACGGTATTTGAACCGTTTATTTGATAATATTTCTGTTGTTATCGTAACGGTCTACCGAAAATTCTGATTTTCAAAATTATAGTTCTATTACCACAGATTTAAGTAAAAAATACAAAACTGAAAATTAATATATAATGATTTTTATGCCATAAATGATTTTAATACCATATTGTAAAGCATATTACTAGGAAATTTTACCACATTTATTAAATTTTATCACGCATTATAAAACTATATTTTATTGTTATTTTGGTTCCAAAATCATTACAAAAGCACTTAGGTAAAAATTATTATTTTTTGGCATTCTCATAGAGACAGAAAAATTGCAAACTTCGCCATATTTTGTCAGTTTTCTTTATTCTCTCGAAAAAGTTGTCATCAAAATTTTTATTTCACTGCATCAAGGAAAAGAGTAAGAAAAGATAATAAAGTCAGAGCCGAGGCATCAATTTGAGCTACCCAATTAGCCTTATTTTAAATATTGTTTTAGCGAAAGAAGAATTTTTATATTTTCAGGATTAAATTTCTTTAAAAGTAATATGCTTAGTTAATTTTCATGACAAGTAAATTCGTATCTAAATTTTTCAACTGCTCATAAAATATTTACGCAATTTTCTATATTATGACAAAATTTACTTCTTATATAAGACTTATTCTCAAGCAAATTTTTTGAAATCATGATAACAAATTAAGTACAGGTTTGTCCTTTATAAATTACTAGATGTAACATCAGAAGAAGGAAGATGGGTTTACCATTTTTTGATTGCTACGCAATCACGACCATGGTACATCTTAGTGGTCATTGTTGAAGTTTTTCTTTATAGTCAGCCTTTGTGCAGGTTTAAGTGCTCATTACAAAGTGCAGGTTTAAGTGCTCATTACAAAGATGTCTTTAGAGCAATTGTCAAGTTGAACAGATAGAACAAATTGAAAAGGCGCATGACATCCACGGCCATGGCGGGTTTCGAGCCCACTACTTTCATGCTATAATGCATTTGGTGGGTCTGCGAGACTCCTTTAGCTAGGGGGCTCCCTGAGTGCGTCGTATTTTTGTGTAGTTTTTTCTTTAAATTTTTACATCAGACCTACATTTGATTCCGTTAACACCGTAAAAAATTAGGATCCAATTCCGGTCAAAAATACCGGCAATTGCCGGAACTTTTTACTGTTAAAATCCATTTTTACCGGAACATGTTACGGAACAAACAAAAACAGCGCTTTTTCTTGTTTTCCAGTGGAGCTATCTATGGCCTAAAATCTGACTTCTACCACACGTACTTCACAGCCCGTATATAAGGTGGACCCATTCATTCCTCCACAGGTCGTAATTTTGACCTGAACCAGAGAAAGATTATTGTCCGATTCAGTACCATTAGAGATATGATTTGTTATGGAAAAATGGAGGACTTGGTGACTAAGCAGATTTAACGTGCACCGGTCACCATTTACAACGCTACCATATACAGAAGTCTTCTACAGGTGGGGATCGAACTCAAGACGTCTTGGACACGTGTCCAATGCCCTACCAACTAGGTTATCCTAGACATTTTTTCCCTTTAAAATTTAGAAGTAAACAATGCTTAGGCAAGTATGATAATCAAGTTTAAAAAAACATCTACTTACCCAATTTAACAACAAATATAGCACTTCCATTTTTGGCCCTATGAGGTAGAAATCCTATGAAATTTTGCTTAAAGACTTCATGAACTATACTGTTGTCTGGAGAATCGTAAAAGCTTTTCTTCATTCTCAGTTTGTAAGTGTTCTGCATCATTTTGAAAGCCCGGCTCACATCAAATTTTTTTCCTCTAAGGTAGGCTAGAAGACAGCTATCATCGGTTCTGACGTAAAAATTCTTCTCGGCTGTTAAAAAAAGAAAATTCGTGTTTAAAATTTATTAATTAGACTTATTAGATAAATTTATTTGATATTATTATTAGTTAAACTCATTTGATATTACCAAAAGTTAAACCACTGTTGGATTTCAAAGCTTAAAGAGATTTTGTTTTATTTTTAAGAATATAGAATTTTGTTTCAAAGAGGGAAAATAATACAGATTGTTTTTTTTTTCGGTAAGTTAGAGGATTAATAACAGAAAAAGCTGGAAAAAAAAGAGGAAATCGTAGAATAGAACAGTTAAAAAACGACGACTTCTGGTTCATTATTCCGTTTTGCTCTTTTTAGTGAATAAATATCTATGCAGAGAAAAAAAATTGCTAAAATTATTGTCGAGTGTTAATGACATTTCTGGTAAAAGAAAAACAAAATAATTCTAATAAAATAATTCTGGTTAATGAAAAAACTAAAATGTACTAAATGAATGGTTTAATTCATTTATTAATTCTTCCGTTCATTTAGTAACGGTTTAAAAGAAATTCTGGTTTTTATAATTATAGTTCTTATAACCATACATTTAGTAAAAAAATACAAACGTGAAGAGTAAATTTAACCGAATAAATGTTTTTTATGCCATACTTTAAGATATAATGATAAAATTACAAAATTTAATTATATGTTTTAAAACATTATTTCATTGTGCATCTAAACCAAATCATTACTAAATCGCTACGTTAAGAATTACAAAGCTTTTTGGTGCTCCCCTAGAGCCATAAACAAAACAAATTTTACCATATTCCGGTAGTTTTGACAAGACTTTTTTTTTCGCAGTGTAGAAAACGCTGGAAAAGAGAAAATTGCCCAGAAAAAGAAGAAAATGACTGGGAGAGCGATTAAAAAACACAATGACTTTATTTGCTTACAGTTTTTGTTTATTTCATTTATTAATGAAGAAATATCTAATGATATTATTTATAAACATTTAGTTTCTTACAATATTTTTTATTTATTAGCAATAAAAACTGTGCTTTTATTCGTTTCCGAAAATTCAAATTTCGTTTAAAAAAATTTGAAATTTTAATTTTAAGAATTAATTTTTGTTTTTAGGTAATTTGATTGAAAATGGAGATTGAAAATAGAGACAACTGCAAATTACAACTTCTAGTAGGTGAAGTTTTATTCCATTTCATTTTTAGAGAAGATGTATCGAATATTATTATTTTATTTCTCTTTATAACCGACGATGAACAACCGATCTAATTATGAGTTTACGACCATCAATTTTTAATTCCGTAGCCTTATAATTTTGATCCCAACCCAGAAGACAGGAGGACAGCCTGGAGCAAGCAAATTAGCTTTCATGGGTTACTTTTTGACGGAACTAACAGAAATTTCCGTTACATGAAGAAGAAAATCTCGTAAACCTCCCATGGTTAGATTGACGGCAAGGGGCTCTAACCAATGATCAGTCTACCACTGAGGATATTTTATGTTAGCACCGTGGCTAGTGCGAGCCGAGAACAGAGTTCAACTCCGTAGCCTTGTAATTTTGAACCCGATTCAGAAGACAAAGGAACTCCTGGATCAAATATAGTGAGATATTTGTCTTCGTGGAGAACTTTCTGATGGAACTAACCCGCATTTGCGTTGAATGAAGAGGACGACCACGAAAGTTTCCCATGGTTAGCCTGATGTAAAGGGCACTTTAATCCCTGATCTGTCTATCACTGAGCATTTTTTACGTCAGTACTGTGGTCGGTGCAAGCCGGGTGCGGAATTCAAATCAACCAGCAACCATTGGAATTCAAACTCGGATCACCTCATTAGAAAGTGAGGGCTCTATCCCCTGAGCCACCGTGGTTCTAATATTATTACTTGTAAACATTTAGTGACTTTTTTTTAAAATTATTAATATTATTTCTATTCATTAGCAGTACAGACAAGTGCAAGTTAAATGGCATGTTTTAACAGTGACTGTCTGGCAAAATCCTTATACTTATTTTTTTTTTTAATTTAAATTTTTTTTTTTACATCTGGAACTTCTGCTCTCACTTTTTTTAAGCTCAGCACTGAAAATAATATTTTAGAATTTTTTGTTTTGTTTATTTCAAGCTTTCCTAATTATGATTTGTTAAACACTCAAAGAAGTTATTCATAATAGGGAAGGACCTTAAGTGGCGTATGGCGATCTTTTTTGACATGGATTCCAATGTTGTTATATTTCTGACGTATGCTCTAATTTACTTAGAAGTTTGTCGCAAGTTGGCGTTTTTAAATTTGAACATTTCCGCAAAAAAAAGACCAGAAATGTCATTTTTGAAGAAATGAAAATAGCAACCTTTAGGAGCAAAACTAATTTTAGATTTGAAATCTCCTCACCCGAATTAGTTAAGATCAAGTATTTGTTTAAAAGCAACCTCAGTGTAAACAACTACAACAATAACAGGTTAATAAAATGACATCAGAAGGATTAATTTGATATTGAAAAAAACCATCACAATTTTAAATTTATATAGAATAAAAGATAGTGCTCAGAAAAAACTATTCCAAAACGAAAACAGTAAATGAACTGAAAACGAAAATTTAAGATAGCGTAAAAAAGGTAGATCATCATATTCAAAGATGAATCCTACCTTAATAAATAAAAAATATATCAATATTCTGTGTCATAGAAAAGTTTGCAGTAACACAATACTTCAAATTAAAGTTCTGATTGGCATAAATAGACTTACAATAATAATCACGAATTACTCAACTTTCACAAATAGCTTAGGGCAATGTTTTGTTCTAATTATTCTTCAAATCATAATACACTTCCTATAAAGCTCTCAGCAGGTGTCACTTCAATCAAATTTATATAATACGTTATAGGTGTCAATTTTCTATCATCAAAGATGCAGCAATGTATACTTACCAAGTCATCTGGTTAGACAAATGGAAAAGAAAGATTTTTATTTATTTGCTTTACAAACAATATTGCCGATTTGTAAGCATTAATCAACCCTGGGAGAAAAGAAAAGTTTAATTTAAGAAAAAGAGAAAGTACTTTCAAATTCTAGGTTGTTTTTTTTAGAGTTTTAAGTGTTTGATGTGATAATGACATTAAAGTGACATCACGTGGTCTTTTCTAAATCAATTTTTACCCATTTTTACCATTTAGTTCAATGAATTTGCATTTTTTCACTCCAGTTTCGACCAATATTCTATTAAACTAGTATTCAATTCTAGATATCTATTTATAATCTAAAATACGGTAATATAAACTTATTAAGTTTAAAAAATGGAATGATTTTATTATTTTATTTACAAACATTGCGTCAACTTGTAAGCATAAATCAAGTCTGAGGAAAGAATGATTTAAAAATTTATGAATAATTTTCAAAAAAAAAAAATATTAGTAATAATCAAGAAAATAAATAAATAAATAAAATAATTAAATAAATAAGTAAATAAATAAATGAGATAATAAATAAATAGGACAAACAAATAAATAAATAAATAAAAAGAAAATAAAAAAATAAAGAAATAATATAAATTAATAAATAAATAACATAACATAATATAAAATAACATACCATTAAAAAGTTTTACACACAAAATCTACATTAGAGGTTTTTAGGGTTTTTTTTAACTATTGCAATGTTTGTATGTGTTTGATGTTAGGAACTACTCTAACTGATAAATTTCATTCCTTCATGTAAAACAACTTCTATGATTTGTAAAATATTAGGGCAATATTAGTTTGCTTAAAAAAATGCTTTTTGAATATTTTCTCAGGAACTATTTAACCGATTGTGTTCAAACTTCAGATTTTAGCATTAAAAGGGTGCAAAAATATTTTAATTTGCATTACGAGTTCAAGATATACAACAAAATAAGCATAAGTTAAACTGATATTCAGGAACAGAAACTTTCGCTTAAAATAACAGTTAAATATCTTATGTCTCCTAGAGTCTAAAATTCAAATCAGTAAAAAAAAAGTGTTAACTGCAACTTAATTCTAAAGCGTTGTTCTTAAACGAGCGTTTTTTTTAAAACTAATAAAATTTTTTCTCCCTTTTCCTAAACGCTTTCTGTTTGTCAAGTGATTTAAATTAGGAACCTTTTTTTCCTTAATCATGTTAATTGTGTTTGTCGAAGATCTTAAGGCAATATTCTAATTCTTTAGGCAATGTCCGTAAGTGTAACATCGCCTCATTTCTTTTACTTTGTTTTCAATTTTTTGTCGAGTTAAAAAGCAAACGGTTGAAGTTATTATTTTTATTTTATACGCATAAAAAATCAAAGAATGGAAGAGAAAGTCAAGTGTTAGCTTCAGGTTTTAAAATGATTCATATGTTTATCACGGAATATAGCGTTCAAATCTTTAGATAAATGATTTTGAGTTAGAGCATGAATAAAAATTATTTTACTAAAAAATAAAAATGTAAATAGAGAGTAACGGTTTGGAAAGTACATTTATTTTGTAAGAAAAATGTTCTATGCATTTTTCTATGAAGTAAATATATTATATTTATCCAACATGATGAAGATCTTCTTTATGGAAAGATTTTAATTTAATCATTTTAATATACTGCGTATTTTTTTTAATTATTTTTTTTCAATTTTGGAGATATTAAGAAGGGAAAGTAATGAGTGAATGTATCTCCATGAGCTCGAAGTGAAAGAAGGCTGCATGCGGATTTCGTGTCTAAAAGTGACAAGGTTACAATTGCATTTTGCATTTAACGAGTAACTTTAGTAAACCGTTTTTTGGTTGCAAATTTGAATGGTGAGACTGAAAACGGTTTGGCGCAAACAGTTTAAGTGAGTTCTAGGGATATTTAGATAAATTTCTTCGAGTAGTTGGTTGCTGACAAGAAATTAAAGTTAGGCAAAATATTTATTTCCTATTGCCAACACACGAATTTTAAAGCTAAATATACTCCAATTCACTGATATATCACAACCAACTCTTCTATTCCATCAGTTTTTTGTAAAGAGTCTTATTCTATGAATATGCAAGTGCTGGAAGAGTACGGTTTTGTAAAACAGATTTAATTAACTTAAAAAGAAGTTTTCTTCTAATAAGTTAGCATCTTAGGGATATTTAGATAAATTTCTTCAAGTAGTTGGTTGCTGATGAGAAATAAAAGCCTGGCAAAATATTTATTTCCTATTGCCAACACACGAATTTTGAAGCTAAATATACTCCAATTCACTGATATATCACAACCAACCAACTCTTCTATTCCATCAGATTTCTGCAAGAGTTTTATTCTATGAATATGCAAGTGCAGGAGAGTACGTTGTAAGACAGATTTAATTAACTTACAAAGAAATAATCTTATAAATAAAAGATTTATACATCTACACCCAGAAGGAGCAGTTTTACAATAATCAAGGCGTTACTAAGAATGATCTAATTTTATGGCGTTATTAATTACAATATGAACTTAGACAAATAGGGCAATGATAATTATGATTTTTAGAACTAATTATCTTTTATTATTCGTTGCTTTTTATGTATCGGCACCTGTTTTATTATGTACTGTTTCGAATTTATGCCTGATTGTTTTCATAGGACTGTAACACTAATTGTTAGAGTTCAAAAGTTTAAAATTTTGAATGAATAATTTTTCAGTTATACGCAGGAAATTATATTTTCATACCTATCGAGTTCTGTTTTATTATTGTTGCCTTATTTATTACAACTGCGATATTACTAATCGGTATATAAATTTCAGTATTTGAAATGCTGTACAAATACAGCAAAAAAAATCTGGATTAAATTACAGCAACGAAATTATTGTACAAAATACAGCAATAAAATCCGGATTACAAAATTTTTTCTTGATTAAATTACGGTAAAAAGTACTTAAGGTACCGTTACTTTTTACCATAATATCCATTTTTACAGAAACATGTTATTAAACAAAAAATTTTATATACTGTAATTTTTATAGTAATAATTATAGTAAAATTGCTGAATACCTCTAATTAATTAAATATTAATGTAAAGATTACGGCATAATATTTTAGGTGGAAGGTATCATATATTTTATGGTAAAAATGTATTTTACGGATGATGCACCCTTTCTCCTGGTATTTAAACCGTAATTTGATCCAGAAATTTTTACAGTTTAGCTTTTGATTGTTAAGGGTATTTATATTTCAATAAAAAAATTATTTATTAGTATCTTTCTTATTACATGTTATTTTTATTTCATTATTACCTTTCTTACAAAACAATAAGGTGTTTTTGAGGCTGTTTTGAGGTTGACAGATTTCAAAAACATACATCTGAGATTAAAAATAAGGTTATGTTTTGCACTAAAAATAAACTCATTAATAAACCTCAATTTCAACCTCATTTACACCACACAAAATCAACCTTATATATAACTCGGAAATAGTTATAGTTAAATCGTGTGAAATTATTCACACCTCAAACATGCGTATTTGCTTGAAGTGTTGAAAATATAATCCGTACGCTTCAGAAACAACCTTCCTTAGCTGGTTGCTCTAAAGTAGGTTTCCTTCAACCTCAAGTGTGAATAAAACAGCTTTATATACCTTGATTATACACCATGGGAGGTTGATTTTTTTAAGGTTGTTTTTGAAATCAACTTTGAATCAACCTCAAATCAACCTCAAAAATACCTTAAGTTTCTGTAAGGGCTGACTTATCTAAACTGAAATATTAATTACAATCAGACTAGAAACAATGCAATATTTATTAATATCTTAGTTATACAGTTATATATTAATTTCCTATGATAAATAATTTCCGTGTTTATAATATGACATACGATTTCAGAGAAGGTTCTGCATTACCTTTGTCAGTAGCGTAGGTTTTTTTAAAATTTTAATTAAAAAAATCTTTTTTTATCAAAACATATTTGATTAGACACTGCTTTTCGATACACCGCTATCGGATTTATTGATGAAGAAATATTATAAATTTAAGTTGTGAAAAAGAGGTATTTAATAACTTTTGATAGTTGCTCTCGGGATTATGCAAATTTCAACATAAAAACAGATATAAACATCTGTTTTATTGCACACTTTTTCTAACTCACCTTTGCTTGATTAATCGACGGTAAAGCTCATTGTTACTAAACTAATTATAATTTAGATACTAAAAAAAATAATTAGGACTCGATATGAAAACTTGTGAAGACGAAAAAAACTAATACGCAATAAATATTTTGGATAACTAATATTTGGATATTTGGAAACTAATACGTAATATTGTTAGATTTTCACTGTCGCGAAATTACAAAGAAGTCAATCAAAATCGCGTTATAATTTATTTTAAAATACCTAATTTAACTACTTTTAATTTTTGTATGCATACCTGTTTTTTGCACATCATACATCAACTTCAACTGATTATTAGATTTTGATTTTAATTAATTTGTCCATTCGCTTTTCTAATATCCAACTATACAAGGCCATTGTTTTAAATACGCCTTTTGATTTTTTAATAATAAATTTTATGTGCAATACAATACCAATTAACACAATTAAAAAAGCGTATTTTTAGGAATTTTTTTAAGAAAAAAGTTTTATTGTTGAAATATAATTAAATGTTTTATTATTTTTTGCCTTATAATAATTTGAGTTAATTTAAATAATTTGAGTTAAGTGAAATTCATATTTTTAAAAATAACTGAATGAATATCAAAATAAAATTCAAAGTTCTTGAATGAATAAAAAAAGGCTTTGCATTCACATGTACACTGTTAGAATTTTCATTCTGAAATTACGGTAAAATAGCTGGCAGCAGTCTGTTCATCCAATAAAATATGAAGTTTGCAGTTAGATGTATTATCGTTTGAGCATTTCTTATCTTTACGGCTTTGAAACCATTTACAATTAGTATGGTTAAAAACCATAAATACAAAACTATACAGTTATTTAAAACATTATCTGGTTGTTTCACCTATTGTAAGAGATGGGAAATACTAGACTTTTTCGAGTTAAGCAGCCTTATGAAATCGCCATCAATGCATGAATGAGAGTATCTTATTCTAATAGCCCAGGGTCACAAATTGGGGAATGCATGACACTGGAAACTTTTTATGTGTTGAAGGGAATGGAAATATTGAGGTGTCAACGTTGGCCTGTCGGTCATGAGATTGACAGCTTAGCACTCTAGGCTAAAATATGTACCTAGTATAATATGTATATGTATTTATATATAATAATGTATAGTTATAGACATATATGTATGTAATATAGAATTTCTCATGCGAGTCTTTCTATATTAACTGATAAGCTTAAAAAATATGTNACTGGTAAGCTTAAAACATATGTTTCTTATCAAGTTTAAGATGTAGAAGTCGGTCTCTCACAAAGAGTCATAAAAAGTCAAGATGAACCAGATAAGGCCAGATAAAAGATTATTTTCTGAAGTTAATGGGCAATAATTCGTCGATGAAGTACACATTAAGATAGTCATAAAAACTTCCCAGAACCAGAACGGCGCTATCCTTTTAGCGAATCAGAATCTCTAAATTTTATCAATTGAATGACGTTTCATGAAGATAAGAAGATTCTTGCAACCACTCCCTCTCAGAACCTCCCTTTAAAATCTCGGGACAGCCAAAAATGCGTGTCTTTTTCATATTTTCCTGACTAGATAAATCTGTGCCAAAGCCAACCATCCCTGCAAGGGGGAAACCATCATTGTAAAGAGCCAACGAACACTGTTTTCAATACTCAATATAACGTAATAAAATGCCTTTTTAAATGTATTCGCCTAAGTCTCTTCATTTATCTAGCCTTTAAAGGTATAGCATTACATGTATATATAATATGTATATGTATAATATATACCTAGCTGCAAGGAATTAAGTGGCTTCATTAGCTGGGCCTAATGAGTTCAATAAAATTCCGGTTGTTTAGCCGTATTCGATGAAAGCAGCTAATAAATGGTAATTCTTACAGTTAATAGTTTAAATACCCTTTTATTTATGGTTGTTTGACTGTTTTGTCTCAATATGGTTCAATAATAACTAAATAAATTTTTATTTAACCATTTTATCTGAGAAAATTCTAACAGTGTATGTTGAAATTGCTAATAATTTAAGGTTTGGACTATTGTTAGTTGAAACTAGTGCGTCTGAATCTTACCTGTAATTAGTTTTCGAAACTTCTTAAGGCAAGCTTCTTTACGGTCATCAGTTTCTTTAAGCTCTTTCTCGGCCATTTCTTTTAGCTCATCATTCAAGAAACCCATGTAATATGGCAAGTGATCTTCTTTTTTATCATACTTTCTGTCCTTTTTGTTTCCTGGGATCGGAACATAGTTCTTATTCGGAAAACAAACTTCGTGAACAAGTTGAGTTGAGTTGTCTATAGACATTGCTACCAATTCCTTTCAATTGTTATTTAGATTTCACAACTGTAAATAAAGAATAAATTTATTAATAATGGACGAAATATGCAACATGATTAATTTAATAATTTTTATTTATAACTATTACCATGCTTTAAATGTAAGATTGATTTGAAGTGCATTAACATGCTAGATATAGAGATGTCAAAGTGATGTTGCTGAGTTACATTACTAAGTAGAATAAACCAATGAATTATCGTTTGCGCCATTGATATTGGTTGATTCATATTTACATCACAATAGAAATGTATTCATATTGGTTGTTATCTGTACTTATTAATCACTGGATTGCAAGTGGACAGATAAACTTCAGCTTAGACATCACTATAAGTTTTGTTTTCTCAAGCAAATATTGATTATTCCTAAACATTTAGTTCAATATTACATAAAATGTGATTATTAAATATATGGAAACATAATTTTATAGGTTCTGTGTTATAAAGAAATCTAAGACCTATAAAATTATTTAAGAACTGTTAGAACCAACTTAAAATTTCTGATTTTATATTGATAATTGCTGAATACTGATAATTCTGTGCAACAAGAAAGTGATTATTAATTTAAACTATTTAAATAAATTAAACTGACAGAATGGAAATAATAACAACAAAGACACGATTATAAGCCATTTAACTCAATCAACATATTAGGGAGACAATAAAATAATGTCGTTTCTTCGCATTAAATATTCGCTAGTCCTGACATTTAGTTCTTTTCACCAATTCATTTCTTTTTTATCCATTTCGATTCATTTTCGATCCGGCATTGAAAATTAGAAATGATGAATACATTATTGATTAAATATGGATTCAACGAGTATGAATACATTATTGATTGAATATAAAATCTTGATAACAAATATTAAATGCACCGAAACGTCATTTTTTTCCGGTCCCCCTATACTTTAATGACTGTTTGAACTAGGCGTCGTTCGTTAATATTTTAAAATTTAATAGTTGTAATTTCTGCCCTCTTTGACGCTTAATTAGAAGTGATAATAGAGAATAAATTGTTAATGTACCATTCTCGTTGCATCAATAATAAATTAACAATAATTCATTGATAATATTCCATGCTAAAGAATTATCAATGCAATGTAATAATATTTTAATAAATTGCTGAATATAAACTTCGAAGAATTATCTTTCTAGTAAGAAAACAATGAATACATTAGTTTTTAAATTTATCTCTATTTTAATTTTAATATTATTCAATAAAGTTCTTGGCAAAAATGCAGTCCAATTAAAAACAGCTCAAAAGTTGTTATTAAAGTAATTTCAATGACCAAAATCTTAAAATAACCAAAAATTACAGATTCAGAGTAGGTAAAAAATATAGAAAAAGAACGTAATTTACGAAAAGTCAGAAAATAATGTCAAAAAAAGGACTTAAAACAGTGTATAGAATTTTTAATACTTTACAGTTATGACTTTTTGTCAAAAATATTTGTTATAATATTGAACCAAATAGCAAAAAGTAATTCACAAATGATCAAGTTAACTTCGGAATTGTACAAGAAGTGAAATAATTTAACGTACTGATTCAATGTATAACTGATTTAACTTAGATTAGAAAATAAAGAAAAATGGCGGCACTCAATAAATTCAGAACATTATATCGAAGTAAAAGAAAAAATTACAACACACAGAGTTTAAATACATTAGAGAACCAGAATTCGGGTTTTCATTATTATGCAGAATGTTTTTTTAAAGAATCGTTATAATCCGACAGGTGAAAATCTGTAATTTCGAAGAAAATTGGAATTTATTTTAATATTATCCATCTTTAAACTTTATTTGATTATCTTTCCAAAAGTCTTTAAAATTTTCATCTTCGATTTTATAAAAAAGGAAATTGCAGTTCAGCATGCTGATAGACGAAACCGAAACCAGAAGTAAACTCTCGAAAAACGAAACTAAAATGTTTTTGTTTTACTTTAAATATTTCAACTCTCATTTATTTGAATAAATTATTTTTTACAAAAAATAAAATTCATTTTCAGAAATTAATTTTCGATTTATTAATTTTTTGCAGTCAGAATTTTCCTGCATTTTAAACGCATTTTCTTAAGAACGTTGATTTTGAGAAAATTTCGTTACGCTACATTACACAAAAAGTTTATTATGGAATTCTTTGAAATTTTGTATGTAGATTTTGTATAATGTTAGCAATGTTTTAAAACTAAAAGCTAAAGTGCAAGTTTCAATTTTTTCCTTTTATCAAGCTTTACTAAGTCTAAGTTTTCTTTAAAAATTCTAGATAAACAATATATTTAGCTCTATTTCGTTGTTTGTTTTAAAAGTGATTTTAGTTCAAAACACAAGTAATCATATCATTGATATAGTAAAGAAAATCATTTTAAAATTTATGCTTTACAATTTGTTGTAGAGCAGTTAGCGTGACATGAAAAATTTGTAGTTTTAAGCTCAAATTTGTTCTTTATTAAAAAATGCTTTATAAATTTTTAAAATAATTACTTTAAATTAATAATTTTAGGACCCCTGCTCACCAAAAAAAGGAATTAAAATTTTAATTCAAAATAATTTGTTTAAACTATCGGATACAAAAAACAAAATAATCACCATTAAATCAATGAAATCGGATCAAAATGATTCAAAAATTATGAACAAGTCAATATCGAAGTTTTGCAAAAACTAAAAACATCTATAAAATGCAGAGTTAGGGTGAAATAGAAAATGTAGAAAAATGACGGTTTCGGCAAAAAGTTTGAAAATTGTGATGAAAATAAAGGAAAATTGGTGCTTAAAATACTTTTTAAAATTTGGAAAATACAAAAATTCGTCTTTTGTTTGGGAGAAGAAAAAATTATCTTTTCTTTGTTTAAAAAATCAGCGAAAATAATAATTTTTTTGTTCTCTCCTTAACTCTTACATTTAGAATGCCAAACATTACAATATACTGCTTTCCTTAAAGATAAAACGTTTTTATGGATTTTTTTCAAAAATAAATTCAGGAAGAAATTCATTACATAAAAACATTAAATTAGAATGAAATCAATATTGCCATACATTATCTTTAGATATACATGATAAAATAGGACAACTGCTCAAATTAACCTGTCTATTTAGTAACAAAGAAACATTATTCTTTTCTTTTTTAAGTGACTCAGGAAGAAATAATTCCATATGAGTAAAAAAATGATACAACACTTTAAAATAAATCAGAAAAAAGAATCTGATCAACATAAATTACCTTTTTTCTTTTCGCCAAATATCATTCCAAATCTTCAGAAATAAATATTAATATTTCTTGCCGACTAGTTCCGGTGATTATAGCGATCTAACCAGCCGACAAGAAACTTTCATTTTTCTCGCGTTTATGCAAACACGTGCAGAGTTGTCTTTTTCCTCCTAGTGGACTCAAGAGAGCCAGTGGTCGTTCATAAGCAAGTCGGATCAGGAAATAAATTTTTTTTGTCATAGAGACGAGTTATTACTATTCTTCTCGCCTTTTTCCGCCTTAACCTCGAAATCGAAATGTCGTGCAGGAAAACTCTGGTATAAAGATTTTAATTTTTGAAAAATCTGAGTTTTTTTTTCTTCATAAACAATCAGTTTAAATGCCGCTGATTTTTTTAACTAACGTAAAAATGACTCATTGTTGAAATGATACATTGTTTGTAGAAAATGAATCCACTTTTTAAATTGACATTTTAATATGGAATGAAGAGGTAAAGTTTTCTGTTGATAGTATTCATATTATACACAAATACTTTTTTGTGTGAATAAATTATGAATTAAAAATATAAAGCAAATGCTTTCAACCATGTCATTGACTTAGCATACATTGAGGTATAAGAAAAATTTCCAGTTAACTATTGTGTCATTTGAAAACTAAATTTTTACAGAGTGTATAATAATAATAATAATAATATAATAATAATAATATAAAATTAATTATAATAATAATATAAAATTAATAATAATAATAATATAAAATTAATAATAATAATAATAACAATAATAATAATAATGTAAAATGAATAATAATATTAATAATAATAATAATAAAAATAATAATATAAAATGAATAATAATAATAGTAATAATAATAATATAATAATAATAATATGACACGATAATAAATTCCAGCTATTTATTTTTAATGTGATTAATTTTTAGTATTTGAAGCTTTGAAACTACACTGCTTTAAATTTTTGACTAGAATAATTTCTTTTATTAGAAATACGTTTGATTTCATATAGTCCCATAGTTTTTACTTAGAGGATTTAAATATTTTATTATATATCCAGAGATACTCAATGCTTTAGAGTTAAACGAGATTATCAAATTCTTCGTGAAGTTTCTAAACTTAAAAATAAATTAAAAAGCGCTCATAAAAAGTGCTTGGCATAATATAATGATAAGCCACATTTTCAGATTTCTTAGAAGAGCATTTTAAAGGAAAAACATTATCATTTTTGTGCCGGCAATGAGATGCTACTGTTAATTGTGCTGTTATCAAGTAAGAATTTGCGAAACTAATTATTAAGATAAACATTTACATAAAAAATTATTGGTTCGAAAAGGGAGTCAATATTTTTTGTTAGTTCGTTTTTAACACCATAATTTATTTTATTGCATAAAATGAAGTAACCAAAAAACATAGTATTTATTTATTTTTGTTATATATTTGTCAATTTTTTTAATTAATGTCCATTTTTTGGAAAGTTAAATTTTAAAACAAAAATACTAAATAGAAACTAATTAAATAAAGAAATAATTTCTATCGAAAAAGTTGTTAAAAGCCTTACGATGCAGATTTTTTATGAAAAAAAAAGATTGACAAATTAAGTATAAAGCGTTCCCACAACAGTCCAGTTTTATCGGTAAGGGTGTTATGGAGTTCAAGTCTTCACAATTTTGGGACTAAAGGGCACAAAGAGAACTATGTGATCAGCATTGCGCACCGACTACCTTTACTTCCAAGACAAGTAGTAACCCACCAATCTGATGGTAGTTGGGATTCAGGCCATTATATGGAATGGAACTATGATTCTATACATTTTGTAATTAACATTGTTTGTTTGTTTTTCAAAAATATCCTTAATTGTAGATTGAAAATATTAATAATTTTTTATGAAACATAAACAACCTAACTTCAGAAATAATTTGCATTGTAATTGCCATTAAAAAAAGATTATGATGTAGATGTCAATGAACTCTACCGAAAGAAAAATTGGCTACATTAATATACATTTCAGGGTTCGAAGTACGCCAGTCCTCGGCGGTCAAAAATTCCCCGTGGACAACGGATTTTTCGAATCCGACTTCCGCGCGGACGGCCATTTTCCCGTTTGTTCGTGATACATTTTCAATTTTTATTATCTTACAAGAGTCTAGCGCCTCACTTCTAAAATGACCCTCTAATCTCGAAATACAGCAGCATACTGCGCATGGTGGAATTGATGTTTTCTCTGCCTGGGAGTACTGCAGCGGTTGAAAGGAGCTTTTCAGCAATGAACTTACAAAAAAACACATCACGTACTGGTCTTAAACAAGAAGCGTTAAACGCAATTATGAACATCTACCTAAATGGAAAGCCCCTTTCAGATTTCTGTGCCGAAACCTCTGTAAATCATTGGCTTGATTGTGGAACTGGTAAGCGTCATATTTGATTCATTTAAAAAACGCAGTACCCTCGGATAAATTGACCTTGGTCATTTAAATTATTTTATAAATGAAATACTAGGTTACTATTAGTAACCTAGTATTTCTTTGATTACTGTATATTGTAATTCTAGTATTTGTAATCCTAGTAACTACTAATTCATTGTGCAATTTATATAAATGTTTGCAATAAATAAGAGAAAATTATATATTCATTTATTTAGAAGCTACGGGTTAGTTTCAAAGAAGGACGGGTAAAATTTCTGAGTTTTTTCGAGCCCTGATACATTTTACACGAAAAAATACTTAAATCTTCAGTGCGCGAAGAAAATAAACTGACCACCCTCAATAACTTTTGATTTAATGATCGGATCTTCACGTTTTAGGACACAATCTAAATGATTTGAGGAAGTTATTTTAAATATGCTAATTAATCAACGTAGACGATATTTTAAGTTATAAAATTAGATACCAAAACGTACTTTCTCTGAATAAACTTATGTTTTATTCGACCGAAATGTATTTCTTAACCTCAAAATATAGGGGGTAGTCACATTGTAGGAAATATTGTTCCTGCAGTTTGGGCAGGAGGGCAGTCCAAAGTTAGGACCGCTAAATGTTAAAATATTTTTTGCGTATTTCGTCATAACTAAACTTTATTTAAGTAAATCGAAAAATTGTACGCAATTATAAGGATCGTCTATCATCGTTAAGATATTAAACGATCCTTATAATTATGTGCAATCCTAATAATTGCGTACACAATTGCTATGCAAAACAACTAGTTAAAATAATTATTCATTTTTTTATTTAATAATAGTCGAAAGAACTTTGAATTGTAAATTATGCAATTTTTCACATCATTTTAAAGATTATAATTGCTATATAATTCTTAATTTATATAGCAAACATGATTAAATAAGGATCATTATGTAAATGTCAATAAATGTTTATAAATTAAAAAACAGCTTACTTAAGCTATCGCACAAATGCCATTAAAGATGAATTACGATATAAATGTTAGTAATTTGTTTCGTCTCATTAGATTTGAATAAAAGATTTTTACAGTTTATTTTAAAAACATAATCACATAATGTACAAAAACGTTTAAAGACAAATCATATCTTTAGCCAGTTTAAATATATTTAGTTTCCTTTTACTGCAACCTTAAACTATATAAACACGGATAAGACCTTCAACCATATTAAAAAGATGCAAATGATACGCAACGATGCTTTAACGTTGGTTTATTTAAATTATGCGAATTTTTTACTTAAGGAAAGGAAGAAATCAAATAATTATATTTGGAACAATATGATTTCTACTCATTATTGTGAAACTTACACTGAAGGTCAAGTCTATTTTTTGTGTCAAGAATAATTTCGAAATTACCTTTTTACACGCATTTTACGAAAAATTTAGACTTTCCTTTTAAATGTTACAGTTTATTTTTCTTTTACAATAGAATTATTCGGAAAATTATTGTTTACGAGAAATTAAATGCTTAAAATTAAAGTAATTTAGTCTTGCTAATTTTTAAAATTTACGGTCAGCATTGTTTTGAACTCATAAATATTTTCCGAATATCGGCATAATGCTTGAAAGCATTTAGGATAAATGCTCATCTTTAAAAAAACATAAACAAAACAAGTTATCTATCTTCATATACATTTTCTCTTATTTTAAAACATATTTCTAGTTGTACCTATTGAAATTTTATGCAAAAATTTGTGTTTGTGTTATATTTTGTAAAGTTTGGTAAAGTCTTATTCTTTACCCATATTCATACTTTGAGAAAAAAAGTATAGTCAGAATATGATAAAACTTAACATGTTTCTGTCTCTATGGTAACACCAAAAAACTCGGAAATTTCATCAAAGCTCCTTGGTAAAATTATGAAAAAAATATGGTTTAATAATGTATGGTAATTTTGTCATGAGATCTCAGAACATGATCATTTGTATTTTAAACTGAAAAGTAAATTTAACCAAAACCATTTATTTGGTTAAAATTACTTTTCTTGTTTTGTATTTTTAACTAAATGAGTGACAATAAGAATAACATATTTGAAAACTAAAATTCCCGGTAAAATCTTGCCATATTAACGGAAAAATAACCAAATGAAAGTTTTAAATACCGCATATTTTGAGTTTTTTCTTATTCTGAATTATACTTTTTTTCACCATAAATGTCATTACCATGCAGTACAGTATTCATCCATGCATTTATTATGCTTTTATTATTTTTTGTTATACGGAACCGTATATAAACTTTAATTCATTATATACAGTCATTATATATTTTTGCTTTAAATTCATTATAATAATTACATTGTTTGAACATCTGAAAATGAATCTAGCAATATTGGAAAATATATTTTAATTGCTTTCTAACTGCTACTTAATAATTAATTTCAAAATATGCAATTTTTACAAATGCTAATACTGTATTTCTCACTCTTTGAAAAATTGGTTAACAGAATTGACTGACAACAACAATGTCAAACAGAATTGACTGACAAAGCTCACTTTTTTCTAAAATTTCTACCAGTGCTTGCAAATAAACGTGCGTTATACCTCAAGGAGATTTTTTGAGAACGTTTACAGGATCTGTCATTTAGCACACTGAGCTGTAATTTATTTAAATTATACGAGCTTGGATAACATTTAAACTAAGCAAAATTTTTGAAGAGCTGCAAATCAATTAAAAATACAATGCTCCGACAATATTGTGGACAGATACGCAACAGAATTGATACTACAACCTTCTGCTTCAAGTAAGGTGTGATTTCGCTACATCACACGTGCGTCGATATTCTACTCCTCAATAGTTTTTTCAGTTTTCGCTCATTTAGTCACACGTGCGTCGATATTCTACTCCTCAACAGTTTTCGTTCATTTAGTCACACGTGCATCGATATTCTACTCCTCAATAGTTTTTTTAGTTTTCGTTCTTTTAGCCACAATAGCCTTCTACTACAATTAAATTGATCAATTGATTTTTTCATATCGTTCATATCGATTATTCACACCTTAACTTTAACCGAGTACTGCTTTGCTCCTTTCCGCGTGCCTTCTTGGCGTCAGTTGAGAAGCTACCGTATGAGAGAAACATCGCTTTCATTTTTTAAAACTTTTAGGCGCTTGCCTTCCATTTGAATACCTCGTATTTCACCTTTTTTAAAATTACACGTGTGACGTAGCAACATCACATAAAGAATTGCTTGTCAAAGTCTCATGGAATAGCACCAATGGGATTTGATTCAACTGTCCATGCCAAAGTTGAAAAGCAAAACATAAGCATAATTGCTGAGAGAGTAGTTTTGATCATAGATATCAGATATAACAATGATCCATTGTATCTTAACAAATGCATAGCATCAAAGTAGTCGTCATTAATTTCTTAAGAGTAATTCAGCAACCACCAGCACAAATGAATTTGATAGAAGAAAGCAATGAAAACAAAGGACAATACTTGCCAAATTCACTGAAGTTTACTCTAATTTGAAAGTCACATCCTTCGATTAAGTAAGAGATCAGAGTTGAGTGGATTAGAACATGACGTTTTAAAAAAAGACGTCTAGTTACATTGAAAATAAAAAAAAACCCAGTTTTTAAAAAAGCAAAATGTAAATAAAAAGAATTAGGGCTTAGCTATATCATCTTGACAATGCAAATCGTTTCGAAAATTCATAATTATACAAATTGGAGACATATTAGAAAACGTTGACGTGCTTCAAACACTCAAACGTACGCGCCCATTTCAAAGACTCACCAGACGTTATTAAGTTTAAAAAAATAGGTTTGAAAACGAAAAAAATGGAAAATAAAATAACGGTGAAAAATAAAGCTAGAAAATCCTCGGTAACCGAGAGAGGCCAATCAATGCAAACTCCTAGCGTCATGATGGGTTGGTGAGAAAATCATATTGTTAGCTAAAGATTTGACATTTATATGAATGAAAAAAAGAGTCTATATCCTCAAGAAGAGCTGATGTGACAGGAGAGGAGCGAATGTTACCGTTATCGTAACCAGATATCTGCCCAAGGTTCTAACAAACTGCAGAAAAATGATTTATCTTAATCCTTGTGGATGAACATACCTATCGTGTTCACTTAATAACAATTATAAAGTAAGCCCTGGCTTGCCCTTTGTCTCCAACCTTGCATTAGCAAGGTAAATTGTAAATGCCCCAATGATTTTTAATACTGAAATGGTCTTTAAGTGTTTGATATTTAATTTTGTCCTTTTGTTTACGGCTGGTACAACATATGGACCACATGCAATGGTACGAATGGTGCACCGTAATCAAAGGGTTGAAATTAAATCAAATTTAATTTTGACTTGTTTCCCTTACATATCAAATATAGCATCTGTATATTGAATGCGTGCAATATAATTTATGCACATAATATTCAAAAGATATAAATCAATATTTCAAAATCAAGACAAAATTTACTACTTTGTGTTTAGAATACATATTAATATGTCAGAAATGTAACGATATGTAACGTTAGAAATGTTTATAATATGCAAGAATATATCATATAAATGTTAATTTACCCCCTTAAAACGTAGAATTGTCCACATCTTCACAATCAATATTAAACCTTTTATCTATATATCTAGCCTATTTTTTAAATATTACAAAAATGCCATCGATTCATTTAAATTTTACCATAATTATATTATTCCATGATAACATCACAGGCACGTTTTCTAAACCATATAGAAATATTGTTATAATTTGGGAGATTTACAACGCTTGGTTGCCCATTCGTATACTAATAGACAATAATTACCTCTATTAGATGTAGTCCGATATTGTTGGGAGTATTTGAAGAATTCATTTTTATCGAGATTTTTGACAAATTGATGATTAATTTGAAGCAAAACAAATCATCAAAGAATATCCATTGAACTATAAGATTACAAAGTGTGATAAACTAGTAACAAGCTTAACAACATAAGAGTGAGGGCATAATAGTTTTTAAATTATAGGATTTCTTATCAAATTATTCAATCTAAATAGCACTTACCGTTGTAATGATATGCAATTTAAAATTTTTTTGTTGAAATGTTTTGGAATATGTGATGTTAATGCTAAGTAGTTTGTTTTGTTTTGCATATTTAGGAATATACATTAAAATCATAATTGATGAATTATCGATGTTGTTTATTGATAAAATAAATTCAATACGTATTAAGCTTCATTTATTTGTTTCTTTTTTTAATTTGAACAAACATTTTCATCGTTTTTTTTCTGGGGAGAGGGTAGTGTAAGTGTATTTAAATTATCGGGGTATGCTTGTATTACGTAAAGTAAGTTAAGTATATAAGTAATATAAAAGGGTATTGTGATTAAAATACAGGGAAAAAAGGTTATTATTAATTTATCAGAGTGCAAAAGTTTAAATGGAGCTGTAAAACACTATCCAAAATACATTTACACTGTTAGAAATTTCTCAGAATAAATGGTTAAATAATGATTTATTTAGTTTTTGTTTTAATATATTCAAACATTACAGTCAAAAACCATAAATAAGATGGTATTCTAACCGTTAACTGTGAGAAAAACCGTTTATTAACTGCTTTCACCTAATACTGTTAGATAACCAGAATTTTATTGCATCAGCTAAGCTCAGCCAATGAATTTACTTAGTTTCTTGCAGCTAGGTATATATTATAACTGAGAGGGCTAATCTGTCAATCTCATGACCGACTGAACAGGGATTCGTATCCCAGCATTGACACCTCAATATTTCATTCCTTTCATCACATGAAGAGTTTCTAGTGTTCCGCACTTCCCAATTTGTGACCCTAAATAATTAGAATATAATTATCTCATTCACTCATAGATGGCAGCAGCAAAAATCTGCTTAATACGAGTCTAGTATTTCCCATCTCTTACGATAGGGGAAACAACAAAATAAGCTAATTGAACCACATTCCATTTTTCATCCGATTAAGCACAACTCAGCTACAACCTAATTCTAATGCCCATTGCTAACTGTAAGCCTATCACCAAAGTTCAGTTAAATTTCATTTCTACAGTTTTTTAGCCATACTAGTTGTAAACTGTTTCAAAACCGTAAATGTTAAAATTGTTCCTTACAGTAAACTTTACAGTTATTTGGAGGGCAAAAAATATAAGTCAAAGAAAAGCGAAATGAAATGTTTATAATCCTAAAAAATCATTTAAAAAATATCGGAGCACAAAATATTTAAACTGCATATTTTACAATGAGCTTCAAACATGAATATTTAAATAAGAGTACAGCACATTAAAGTATAAAATTGATAAGTGTAACACAGCTATTCGGTATTCTTAAAGGTGTTAATAAAAACAAAAAAATGAAATAAAAAGAAATATATATTTTTTAGATAGAATGTCTTTATGACGAGGTTTTATTTCGTCGTTCAATATTTTTAAATAACACAAAAATTAATAAAAAAAATCTATAACATTTTTCGTATGGAAAGTAAACAAAGCAAGCTTTATATTTTATTATTTGGTATTCTGAAAGGCGTTAAACTAACAAAAAAATTATTAAAAGCAGAAATAATGCAGTTTTAAGGAAAAAAAAAGAAATGCTTATCAGTGAAGAAGGATATCGATGAAACCTAAGGAAGAAATTAATATTTAGGAATTAGAAATATTACTTGATTTCTATTTGTATTTCTTTTTTTCTAATCATTTTTAATTTCTCATTCATAACAGAATATATGCGTAAGCTTTTTAAATGCAAATTCTACTCGGAGAGACGAATTCTTATAAAATTACCTTACTCTATGGTGATGACATTTCTGAAAAGAGAAACCATAACTTAGGTGTTAAAAACCAACATATTCGGTAGTTAAACTATTTGTTTGGTAATTTTCTATTCTCATGGTAACGGTTTACCGGAAACTCTGGTTTTCAAAAATATAGTTCTTTTTACCTTGCACTTAGAAATGAATACAAAACTGAAAAGTAAGTTTAACCGATTAATAGTAAAAGAATACAAAATATTTCATTCTAAATTGACAAAACTATCTTTGAAAGAAACGCGCTTAAAAGCAGCAGAATTTTCAAAAGGAGGAATAAATATAGCAATAAAGAAAACGAAGAAAATAAAAATGAAAATATGACCACTGAAGCCGACGTCTTCAGGGGGTACCGGCCTCGAAAGCCATAAAACAAAACCTTTTCTAATGAGAGAGAGGCCTAATTAAATGCCAAAATTAACTCTCTCAGTACCCCGAAGGTTTTACGTAAGTCCAGGAACAAATACATGAAATACATAAAACCAATTCAAGAAAGAAATTCAAACAAAATCTTGAGAAAATAAAAACTCATATTAAACCTGTCAAACAGCGATTTCACAAACAAACTAAATGCAAAAGAAACACTTGAAACAAAAGAAAACAACGCCCTCTATTAAAATGCACATAATGAAAAAAAAGAAGAGAAGTAAAAGAAAAGATTACGTAATAAATTAATATAATGCTTAACTGGGGCTGCTCAGATAAGACTTGAATTGCGCCCTGTTAAAAGAAATAAAAATCTAGTATTCTTCAATAATTTTCTCAATCAAAAAATTAACATTACAAAAGTTAAAAGGAAAATCATTATTACTCAAATTACTCAAAAAATTATTCACAGCCTCCTGAAAACTTTCAACGTTATTGCAAATATTTTTAATCCTAACCAATTGTGAAAATACTAAATTTTTAAAAATTTTATTACACAGATTAGTATTAAAGTTTCAGAAAAAAATAACTTAAAATTTAAAAGCTTTTCGTTTGTCAAAAACACCAATTTTAATTATTTTATCAGCAATATCAATTTTAAAATCTAAATATTCAACATTTAAGCAATTCTCATTAGTTTTCTTCAAAACAAAATTTTTAGAATAGATACTACAAATAAAATTAAAATTATCACAATTAAACAAAATCAAATCCTCAATATATCTAAAAGCATTAAATTCATTATACTCAAGAAATTTAGCTTCAAAAAAATTCAAAAATATATTAGCAAAAGCACCAGAAAAGGAATTACCTTGTGGAATTCGAATAATTTGTTTATAAAAATCTAAACCATTAAAAAGAACATTCTCAAAAAGATTAAACCTACATAAATCCAATCAATAAGACTTATGAATTTTTTCATTAAATAAATACTTATCAAATGTCTTGTTAAAACCCATAGAGTGTTTTGGTTTTCCCATAGAGCCAGAAAGATGGTAAATTGTTCGGTAAATTTTCAAGGTATATTGTTTCAAAACACGGTATATTCTGGTAATTTTGACCATATTTTTTTCCTAATGTACATTAAGTACATAGTACATTAGTACATTAGTACGTAGTACATTAGTACATTAAGTACATAGTAAATTAAGTACAATAATACCCCCAGGGGTACGGTAACAGTTCAGTGGGGGTACGGGTTCCTATGCGAAACATCTTGCAACAAACGAAAATTTCAAAAAATTTCATTTAAAATCAAAGCTAGTCATGAAAATTACAATTACGTATTTTTCTATTGGCTATTTTTTGCAGAGTTAAAAGTTAATAATTAGTGGTGTCAACAGTCAGTTGTGATTTTTAACTTTTGTGAAATTTTTTTATAGTAAAAAATACATAATATTTTTTTATTAGTGGTACACAGCGTTACGAAAAATTCAGAAAGGGTACACAGAAGTCATAAGTTTGCGAAATGCTGATCTAGTTAATTTTAAAATTCACAAAAATTTCGCGTAAGAAAAATACTGCTCTGAAGTAAGCTAAAAACAATTTTTAGAGCAACTTAAAACTATATACAACGATAACTGAAATAATCAGTCATAAAAAGAGCATAAAAATTTAAATATTTAGATAAAGCCATGTGTCATAAATTTGCAAATCACAAATGTCCATCTGTGATTTGCAAATTTATGCACAATTGAAGAAGAAGTGACAATTATTACATACCTCAACCTGAAGTAATGAAAGCCAAGTTTCCTTTAAATATGAAAGGCTTCCTTTAAATATGATTGATATTGAAAAGAAACGTATGATGCTTGAGGAAATTTTTTTGTACGTGTTAAGAATACCCATTTACATTCGTATAGCGAAAGGCTTTCACTTTCCTACTCGGGTTAGCGTAAACTATAAAGTTAGATGTTTTCGATTTCTTGATTAGATCTCACCGTTTTTCTGCTTTTTGATTTTAGTCTGACTAAGGAATAAATTATTTTTATGTAAGTGTTAAAGCGTGTAAAGTTATTGTAATTTGTATATTATCTTAATTATTTTAATTTTACTTTTCTTTTCATGTATTGGATGGTCATATAATGATGACATTAAGGTTAGATGGCCACAAGTAAGTTTATTTTCAGTAAAGTTTTTTTTTGTTTTCACTATTCCATTGTTTTTTGCTCAAAATATGTCAGAATTACGTAGGAATATATATTTCTTGCACATCTTTTCTTAGCACTTTATTTACATAACCGTTGTTGAACAGCCGAGCCAATTCTGGCTTTACGACTACCAAAGTTTAATTCCGTATCCTTGAAATTCTGCTCCAAATCCAGAATACAAGAGAGCTTCTGGATCAGTACCCTCCCAGAGGGGAACTTGGAGGACTTTGTGACTCCGAAAGATTTAACATGCATCAGTCATCATTTACTACACAAGGAGTCTTCGGCGGACGGGGATCAAACCCACGATTCTTTTCAGTTATTTTCCTAAACAAAATTAATTTCTTGCAGCTTAATCTAAGTTTTCATGGTCAACTGTATAAAATGGGTCATTTTCCATATTTTAATTTCATTTTTCCTTTATTTTATTAGATGACCATCTCACCTCGACAGAGAGGAGAGATGGCCAGTTTAATTTTAAACAATTAGTTTAATTTTAAACAATTTTTTAGTATTTTGATCTCAATATTCCGTAACTATTTTGCTCAAAATATGATACATAAAAGTATGAGAATTAAAAATATGCATAAACAGCTCGTGTATCTCTAATCTTGGTAATTTTATTTCGATTTGAACAAGCTATGCTAGACTTACCTTATATTAACATTCAAACGCAAACACCATATTGGTTAGTATTTATAAAAACTGTTACAGTGATCACATTTTTAATCTCAACTCATTAAAACATAAATAATAAATATTTTTAACTACTATAATTGAAAAACATTATATTGATTAAATTGTTAGTCTAAAAACAATACTATTTTAATAATCGTTTATTTTTGCGAGCGTTATAGATTAGTCAATTAACTTTCTAGAATTATCTTCCATAAGTGAAATGAAATTCTTTTCTTTTCCTTAATACCAAATGATCCATCTATCACTAAAGATCGATAAAAGGAAGTCGTATAATGGATATAACTAATTACAAAGTGTGGTAATATATAACGCAATAACGACCTAACCCTACTGAGAAATCTGTAAAAGTGAACTTTGTCACGTATATTGCACGTTGTAAAAATTGCGAAAGTTTTTATTTGCGCACGCAAGTTGTATTATAAATAAAAACATAATTCAGATACATAACTATTAAAATTTATAAATAAACGAAATAAATTCAGAGATAAAAAGTGCCTTATTTATTCACTCTCTTATTTTTGTAATGGACTCAGAAATTTGCACCTAAAATGATTGACAAAATTTTTTCAGTAAATGAAATAAATAGAGAAAAAAATAGTGTAACATTCACTAATTTTTCATTTAAAGTTACTATTTGCGCGCAAGTTGTATTGTAAATAATTAAATGTAATTCAGATATGTAACTATTGAAATTGATAAATGAATGAAGCAAATGCGAAGGTAAATAGTGCCTTACTTATTCATTTTTTAATCTGTGTAATGGACTCAGAAATCTGCACCTGATAAGACTATAAAAATCCTTATTAGTGAATAAAATAAATACAGCAATAAATAGTGTCACATTCATTAATTATATTATACGTCTATTTAACTCAAAAGCATGTACATAAAATGATTAAGTGAATGAAATAAAGACAGCAATGAAGAATGTCACATCCAATCATTAACTTATATGTTTATTTATCTCAGAAATTTGTTTCTAAAAGGACTATAAAAATCCGTACAAGTGAATGAAATAAATACGCCAATAAATAGTGTTACATACATTCATTAGCTTGTTTACACATTTAACTTAAAAATTTGCACTAAGAAATTAATTTTAGTTAATCCCACTTTTTTAAACTTTATTTTATTTATATTCCTGTTTCAGTTCAGCTCACATATGATTTAAAAAAAGAAAATAGATCAGAAAATAATGATTAATTATATATTTATAACCTAACATTATCCTCCTTAATTTTGAAAAAAAGTATTTAAATTATGTCGATGTTTTCTCGAAATTTAGCTATGTAATTGAGAACATTTTTATTCTTAAGTTTGTTATTTCTGCACAACTTCAATAAAATATATGATACTAGTAATAAGATTAATAAATTGACATATTAAGTATTACATATATTATACTACTTATCATATAATCTCCAGTTTGTCAATGCATCTCGTATAATGTTCACTGTTAACATTTTTGAAGCCCAATGGATTAAAACGTCAGATATTTTTGCTGCAACTTTAACGCGGTTCAATGTTGAAACATATGCTGGTCAAATTGAATTATCAGTAGCTTTATTACATGACGTTATGGTTCAACTTTCACAAAAAATTGGTTCTAGTTAATTCCCTAATAAAGTTTCACCAAATTCTCTCCATATTATTTCTCAAGATATTTTGGTTCAATAATTATGGTTTAATTTTCTTATGGTTCAACTTTCAACCAATAATTTTATAAAAATTAAAAAAAAAACCCAAGTAATAGAAATTAAAATAAAAATAGCACAAAATTTAAATAATGTATGGAAAACGTTGCTTTAATACTTTTCAATATTTTATTATCAACAAATTAATCTTTTTAACATTTCAATCGTTACAATATCTTTAATTTCTACTGAAATATTTAAGATATTTTTTTCAATACTTTTTGACTGGCACATTTTTTCATAAATATTTAATTATCAACGATGTAGTATTTTTTATATTTTAATTCTAGCATTATGCTTAAATTTCTGATAAAATATCCAACATATTTTCGTCAATACTTTCTGATTTGTATATGTTTTCGCTGTTAACATAGAAGAAGCGCAAAATAGCATCAACTGTAGTTATAGACATTTTATTTCTCAATTTGTCTTTAGTAATATTTAATATGGAGAAACATCTCTCTACAGCTGCATTTGAAAACGGAATACTTAATAAGTACTTAATACTTAATAATACTTAATACTAAAACAAGAGTCGAAATATGTTTGAATTGATTTTCATATTACCATCTCACACATTCAGTTATAAAATTTGATATCAGAACGTAACCAATATAAAACTAGTAAAATTCGAAAATAACTCTAAAACAAACCACTAAAAACAAATTCCCCTAAAATACCCACTGAAGATAAAAAAAATCCCCCTAAATTTAGGGGGAAAACTTCTAATCTGGCAGCACTGGCTGTTGCCTATACAAAAATTTATGAATTTGTTTGATTAGCGTTCCGAAAAGACCAAACTTATAAAGTACTAAGGGAACTAATTTGTTCGATGGACAGAAAATAGAAAGAAAAAGCTTATGACAGATCAGTATTTGGAGAGTTGCAGCTACAAATATTGCATAATATATTGATGCTTTCAGTTAAATAAAAACTAAGCCATGCGTCACAATAAGTCTGAAATCGTATTAATCTCTTTCGAAATGATATTTTGATTCCTTTACAGTATTGTACCGTAGATGCGTTTAGTTATATCAGTATAATAAATTTTTGTCTGTTTCATATTATAGCAGAAAATAATCAAGCATACTTATCTAATTTAACATCATTTAAATAAATTATACCGTATTAGAGTTCATAAAAATTACACAGTAAAAAATCCCGAATCAAATAACTGTAAAAAGTGCAGCTATTAAAAGTGCCCGTACTTTTTGCCGTAAAATCCATTTTTACCAGAACATGTTATGGAACAAAAAATTGGATATACTATAATATTTATAGAAATAATTACTGTAAAATAACAGAATCACTTTAATTATATAAATATTACTATAACAATTACTGTACAATACTTTACGGTAGCAATCAATTTCATGGTGAAATCGATTTTATGGTTAATGCATCCAAGGTGACGGTATTTCATACCGAAGTTAAATCCAGAATTTTATACAGTCAAGTTATCTACTCAAAGTCTTTTTCCTGCTATTTTGCTTGGCCGTATTATAATCTTGCATAAATCGATTTATTTTGAAAAAAAAAAACGGATTGATAAACTTCTTTAAAAATAGGTTTTGTGTTTTATTGTACACTAAATTATAAGAGAAAAATAGCTGACAAAATAATTGAGAAGTCTTAGTTTAATAATTTTTAAATTGTCACGTATGACCAAATGAGTTATTTTAAAAAATTTCAAAAATTTATTCATAAAAGTTATTTACGTTTTCATAATGTGTATACATTTTAAAACGTCCTTGATCGATTAGCCGGCAGTTTTTCTGATTTTTAGTTTCCATTAATTTCTTTTTGGTTATCTTACACACAACATTGAAAGTACGCTTTAGGCAAGTAATGAGTTTAAATTTTAAAAAAGATTTTAAAAAAATCCACAGGAATATTTCCTTTTAATCCTTAAAACGTAGAAATGTCTGCCCCCAATTATATGCTTTAATATGCGCAAATTCGCAAAATAGTTTATCGTGCAAATATTTCAAAATTAACCTTATTAATTTTTAATTAATATATCTTATTAATTGTTTTTGAAGTGTCACACAAAATTTTTTCAGATATACCAGCTTCAGATACTTTAATGTTATCATGAGGAAAATATTTCTTCACGAAATATTGTTAAATTATCCTAGATGTATTTTTGAAAAAATATTTTAGACTTATTACATGATAATTTTTAATAAAAAATAATTTTTTTACAAGATTACGTTTCAGAAACATTTTTGATATATCCTAGAAATATATTTAATGAAGAACAAATTTTATTTTATCAAATATGAAACATTAAAAAGATTGCATTTTGAAATAATTTTGAGCGATTCCAAAAATATTTGCAAGTTTTCTTAAAACTTTTTCAACGCAATCAAAATTAAAAGTTTTATAAGATCATGTTTTAGAATAATTTTTAAGACTATACACGACATGTTTTAACTTATCTTAAAAGTAATTGTGTTGCATGGGGACGTATCCGTATTAAACAAAAAAATTTTTCTTATTTTTTGATATGGGGCAATAAATATTTTATACTAGTACGAAGAAATATCATTTTAAAATTAATGTCGAGTTTTATATTCTTGTAATATAAGAAAACTAGAAACTTGCACTTTAGTAATTTGTTTTTCGAGTGTCTTTAATACATATAGCTCTTTGTATATAGTACTTAAATTTATACATTTTGAATGTTAAATTACTTAATATTTTGTTTAACATGATGTAGATTTACAAACATATCCACTACAAATAAAAGTAACAACGACTTTGTAAAAGCCCTACATTTAAAAAAAAAAATTCTAAATACACTTTACTAGAACGAAGAATGAATATTGAAACTTAGTATCAACTGGTAGTTATTATTATTATATCGATATTATTAGTTTATTGATAGAAAGTTTTAAATGAGCAATGTTAATTTTTTTTTATTAGAATTAAAAATTTCTATTTATTTGTATGCTTTCAAAAAAGACTGTAAAAATGTTTTGTTCTGAAACAAATTATCTAAAGTCTAATAGTTTAATTTTATACTAATGGATAAAAAAAAACTATAACATTTTATAAAATATTTTATTTGTATACATTCCAAGAAGATTGCTTTCATAAAATTGATGGTTTATTACGAAAAGATATGAATTTTTTATTAAGCTGAAAGAATTTCGAGAGGACAAAATATTAAGTTGGTTTTATTAAATTTTCTGAAAATTACCAGTTGGGCATTTATTTTGTACAAAATATATTTTCGAACTTAAGCATATTAATGACATTTAACTCTTTTTTTCCCTATTGTTTAAAGTTGAAATATTTTCATTGATATTTTCTATAATAATGCAAAATAAACAAATATCTGAACATTTAAAAGCATTTAAAAGTAAAATAAGGTATTTATTTTTTTAGCAGCTAATATTTTGAATTATTTTTTTTAAAAATTAAGTACTTGTTAATAATTTTTTAATACGATTATTTTCCTTTAGCTATATTCCTAATTTTGGAAAAAAAGAAATTAGTTTTAAAAATATATAATGCTATTAAATAAAATATACAATACTATTAAAAATATATAATACTATTAAATAAACTATATAATCATATAAATTATAATAATTAAATATGCTGTATAAAATATAATAACTAAATATTTCCAACACAATATAAGTCATTTTATCGAGTAAATTTTTCTTTTAAACTTTGATCATTTTAACGATTTTTTTTGTCCTTATAGTTAAATATATTCCTAACTAAAAGTAAAATTAAATTTTAAAAAATTGTCTAAAATAATTAATAAATATTTACAAAAAATAAGCTATTTGTTATTTTATTATAACAAATACGAATATTTAAAGTTTAAAACATGTTTCGAAAGTTTTATAAAGTAAAATTAAATTTTAAAACGAAATTATATTTATTGCATATGTTTTAAAATTAAAATAAGAAAAACATATAAAATTTAAAGAAGGAGAAATTTTAAAACTTACTTGAAAAATGATCCCTCAACAAAAATTCTCAAGTCAGTAAAGTGTGAAATTCAGAATACTAAACTACTCAACTCTACAACCTGGTGCTCTTTTGGTGGAGGATCTGTTACAAAGTACAGAAGAGGTGAGTTTGGAAGTTATGGTTTATATTTTCCTCTTTTTTTATAATTCGGACTTCCCAAAGAACCAGTTTTCTTAATTCACTCACGTGTTTCTCCACAGATTCACGAGACCGACCTTAGAGCGAAAATTCGAGACTTTCCTTTTCGTTTATTGAAATCGGAAGAAGCAAGCGATATTTTATTTCGTTTTCCTTTGTTCTCCGCGAGGCGCCATTTTCAAAAGTTTGTTGTAAAATCGTTTTTTATTTTTATTTATTAAGCTCTTGCAAAAAAAGTCCTTCTAAATAATCAATTTTACGAAATAAAAGTGACCAATAGAGAAGAACATTTGCAACTTTCATCAGATTTTCGGGACAAAACATGCCGAACGTTATCAAGAGTTATGCATGACAGCGCAGACGCGCGATAATAAATTCTTTTTTTAAGTTCTATTTCCCAAAACGATTGTGAAATTAAAAGTGTCTCATCTGAGGTGAATATAAATCAGAAGTTTTATTAAGCATGTCTAATTTTGAGCCCTAATCAGGATTTAATACATGTTGATGAATTGTTTGCTAAATTGTTTTAGAATTGTTCATCGAACAATAACGATGTAGTGTTCTAAAAGAATTTGAAGGAATAACAGTTTTTATACAAGAATAATAAATGTCTTAAAAGTCTGAACTTTTTAAAATTTTTTACATAAAATTAAAATTTTTATTTTGTTTATATACAATATTTGCGCTTAAAATACTTATAAACCAAATGCCATTCTCATGAACTAATTATTCTAAAAAAGAAAGTTAAAATAACGTTAAGAAGTTAACACAAATAATGTCCCATAAATAGACAACCTATCATTTCGGTACTATATAATAAAGTAAGAAACACCTTCTTCAGTGTTGAAACACAGAATTATTCAGTGTTTCGATTCTGAAGAGCTTCATTATACTACCCTAACGATCGTATTTTTTTCCATATTATATTAAGCTTATTTAAATGCAGATAGAAGTTAACTTTTTTTTATTTTGGAAAATGTTTTTTTAAAATTTTTTATTTTAAATTTCACAATTCTGATATAATAATCAAACTATACTTTTTCAATAAATTCATGATGAATAAATGATGAATAAATTGAATAATTCGAATATATCGTATGTAAATTAATATATTTTCAAATTTCCATAAAATATGAAAATATAGATGCATCTGTAATCATCAGTAATTATTATCAAACGCATTAACCATATACAGTCAAGAAATTCGAACATATTTTTCAACTAAAAAACTAATAGTTTCAATAGCACACAAATAAATTAATTTAATAATTTACGAAATTAATAAAAAGTAGGTACTTATTTTTATAAAAATATAGGAAATAATTTTTCTGTAATCAAAGAATATAAATATAGGAAAAATAGGAAATTCATAAAAATATAGGAAATAATTTTTTTGTAATAATCAAAGAATATTCTAAAATGATACTAGTTACTAAAATGAACAATTAAAATTAATTAAAATTAACGCTAAGCAGTAGAATTGTTAAACTAATACGTCTAATTTAACTTTGCAAAGAAAACAAAAATTGTTGCCTTAATTTTTCAATTTCGTCACATTAAAAGGAATCAATGAAAGATAATAAATAAAAATAATGTGATGGATTTGTGAAATAATGTGATCGATAATTAAGTTGATATAATGTGATAGATAATTAATTAAGTTGAAGTAATGTGATAGATATTTAATTAAGTTGAAATAATGTGATTGATAATTAAGTTGATATAATGTGATAGATAATTAATTAAGTTGAAATAATGTGATAGATATTTAATTAAGTTGAAATAATGCGATAGATAATTAATTAAGTTGAAATAATGTAATAGATAATTAATTAAGTTGAAATAATGTGATAGATTAATATGAGTTTCACAAACCTTGCGTACTCCAGTGAACTTTCTCTCTATCTCTCATTTTTGTTCAATGTTTTTTCATTCATTTTGTCTCATTCTTATTCATTCATTTTGTCTACTTAATTTTGCTCCAGGCATATATTTCATATATCCATGTATACTGAGTGTTATTAAAACAATTGCCGATTTGAAAAATAAATTAAAAAAGGGTGGTAAAAGATGTGCTGCGTTTTGCTTAAAAAGCTAAGTAAGAATTTCCATGAAGTTTCAAAATTAATTACAAAGTTCTTTAATAGATGGCGCAAACTGACTGGAAAAATTTATAAATCACCTGTTACTGCTGCATGTCAGATCGCTCCAATTAAGATGTCTAGGTGAATGTCTAGGTGTGCTGAAATACTAAATGTGTGTATGGTTCATATTATCTTTAAACAGCAGAACCCTGTTGCTGCACATCGTGGTTATTTTGAAAAATTTGCTAAGCTATCTAGTTTTTTCAATACGCAGCATCATCTGTTGACGAACTTTGAAACTAGTTTTCAAACTAGGTAAGCGTAAAAGTCTAGATTGCTAAACAGAACGCAGCAAAACGTAGATTTTTTTCTTTTTAATCTTCTATCATTTTTTTTAGCTGTTTCGCTTTTCTTTTTTTTCTTCAAATCACCAGTTATATTTAGGTTATACGGTATTATCTGCATGGTAGTATCCTGTATAAAACATTGAAAAGAAGAACTATTAACGAAGTTAATTTATTAACTCTTTAAAATAAATTTTAAATTTATAATTCATTCATTTTAATATTGTATAGTATTCTTTTGCCTAAAAAAGTATTCTTTGGTTTTTATCATTACCATTGTGCCACATTATATGTAATGTTTAAAAGGATTGTAATCCGTTGCATCTGACGTAAAGAGATTTCCCCATAATTTGATTCTAATCCATATATATTTTATAACTTTATTTTTCAAACTTCTATTTATCTTCGATAATTTCTATTTAATTTTATTGACGCTAGGCTAGGATGGTGATATGAGAATTTTTCCATTTCAGTTATGAAATTTTTTCCATAGTAGCTATTTAAAATAAAATTTTCACTGAAAAATTTAAGAAAAAATATGCATGGATTTCGAAATCAATATACATAATTATAAAATGTGAAATTATTAAAAAGGCTTAATAATTATAAAGTATACAATTTTATGAAATAAATAATTAGTTAGGAATTTAATAACTTTAGATATATAAATATTTTACAATAACTATCGAATTTTCATAAAATAAAAACTAGATATTGAAGAATTTCTTCAGCTATAAAGTTATTTTGAAATGATTATAAAGCGTAAAACATTATGTAAGATTGCTCGAAGAAAAACAGAGGCATTAAAATGCTTTTTACAAAATAAATAACAAATTAGGAAATAAATGTTTAATATTCCGGAAGTAAAAATTCATAATGCGTAATCAACACTTATTTGATTAAATATCAAATTAAAGAAACAAAAGTGATTAAAATCAAATTATTGAACGGTTCGTAATCAGAAACTCAATCCATTATTTCGCAATTGAGAATGAAATTTTTTATTCTCATTAAGTTCACGTAAAAAACCATTACTATAGAACCCGGAATAAATTTGTTTTATAAATAATCCTGTTTTTTATTTCTTTAAAAAAATGCTTCTTTTTGTAACATTTGAAAAAAACTCAGAAAATAAAAATACTTTTTAAATTTATTTATTAGCCTCGAGCTATATTTTTATTCTTCCTGTATTTCTCATTGCTTTATTTGAATAAAGTATCATCTATAAAATGCAAATAAATAAATAAATAACGAAAGAAAGAAAAACATTATCTTTTTGAAAAGGAAACAAAATTGATTGACATTTAATATTGTGTTATTTTTCTTCTTTGGATGCATTTGAAGTTGAATAAAACATATTTATTTTGACAGTTTTTTTGAAAATCTGATTTGAATCGCTGTTATGATATCTGAAATATGCATGAAATTTATTACAGTATCATCTAACAAGACAGTTAATGCATGACAGATGATAGAAACTGATACTTGACAGAATTATTTTCCTAAGTTTAAATATTTTATACAGAAGATAATTTTTTCTTCATTTTGAAAACGACTTAGATAATTTAAAACGATTTTTCTTCGCTTTGAAAACGACTTTTTGTGCTCAAACATCATATTTATTGTTGTAATTTGCTGCTGTAGCATAGACATCATTCTGATTACGATCATAAATAAATAAAAAAACTGTCGTTGAGCTTAAAGCATAATATTTATAAACACATTTTATTTGTTTTTATCAAAATTTACAAAATCAGTTGTGATTTATTAATACATAACACATACAATTCAGTTTACATATTAAAGGAATTTGTAAACATTTAAATATTTCCTAAATACTAATGAAAGAACTTGACCATTCGAGCGATAAGCCCCAATGCTTTTCAATATAATATTTTTATGACGTGTGCTTATTATGCGTAGCATAATAAATATATAAATATTTTTATCAACAAGAAAATCTTGGCATTTTCTTACAAAAAACGCTTTTATTAAAGAAACTTTCTTTTGGACTTCATAAAAATATTGGTCTTTATATTTCAATATAAAGACCAGAGCCAAACCTTTATCGCTAAAGAGAAGAAATTGTTGCAAGGAAATATTATAAGTTAGTTTGAAATCTCTGAACATATAAAGGTAATATCAGCTCATATATAAAGATAATTCTCAGTTAAAAAATATGAAATCGATTTTACATCATCTTTTTATTAGTTTCAAAGTTTTCATTAGTTTTATCAATGATTATAAAGCGCAAAATAGGCAGTTTTAATATCGCCCAAATTAAGTATTCATAATCATTCCAAACATTATAATTTATTTTTTGGACCGACGAGAGAATAATGTAGTGAAAAATATGTTAATTTTTTTTAAAGTAACTTTTAAATTTATACTTCAGAAATATATATAGGAATTTCACCTTACTGTTACATTTTTATCAGAGTAATTAGTCTGAAATTATAGTACAATTTTTCAATTTGTTGGATTAGTTAATACTCTTGACAAACTTATAGTTTAAATCTTATCATTTGACATTTTACAATGTTTGAATGACTTTCGAAACTTAGTTCCAAAAAATTCCACTAGGTAATTAGCTAAACTTTTTATTGTTGTCTTCTTTGATATTTCTTCTTTCGAAAAAACCTGCCCCATTTTGCCCATATTGCAAAGGTGGACTAAATATACCGAAAAACAAAAATTACGTTTTTTTCTTCATGTTTTCGCTTTATTTTGCAATTAATTCGCGTTAATTTGTACTATTAATTCGGAAATATAATTTGCTTTTCATTTTTAAAATAAAATTACGAAAATTATTATATTTTCATTGCTATATTTAATTATTTAAACGCACTATATTAATTTTTTTATTTTTGGTCGCCATATTTCAGCCGTCATTTTGTTTGTTTTTTGGGGTATTTTTAGTGTATTTCAAAATTTCAACTATGAATTCAATTTACCTGCTCATAAAAACCCCTAAATAAATACCCCCAAATTTTGAAACAAGTTTTATCGAAGTACTAATTTTGGCCACGAAACCTTGGATGCTGGCTCACTGTGCAATAATATAATTCACTATGCTAATACAGCATTCACAAAGCAGGTGCGGAAAAAAATGTACAGTCATTGTACAATATGATGCAAATCTTATTCTCGTTTCTGTATATTGTAATCCTTTATTGTTATTTACTAGAAGGTTAACTAAACCTGTGAGTTCAGAGTTTACCTATTGAAACTCAATTTCATTGACATCTTCTCAGAAAATATTTGATTCACGGAATATATTCTTGTTAACGTGATTTTTTTTAGTTAATCAATGTCATTTCCAAAGTTTGAATCAGGGATCTTTTTCATATTTATTCTATTTTATAGTTTTTAAGTATATTTAAGCAAATATTGGTTTTAAATGGACGGTTTTCCTTTTTACTTTTAATGCATCAAAGAACCTTTTATTGAAATATTTAAAAATGTAATCTTCACAAAACTAAACGTAATTAGGAATATTTTTTTAAAAAATAAATCTATTATTCCATTTTGTGTTGATTTTAATAAAATCAACACAAAACATTATCAGACGATTTTGCCGAAGGCTGAATAACACCAGCTGAAATTGCTAATGAGAAATAGTAACAGCAGCAAAATCATGCAGTGCAAACAACCTTCGAAATTTAATGGAAAATATTCATAGTATATAATGATATACTCGTTTTCAATCCCGTTTTTGCAGAAGAGTGGTTGTTGGTTTTACATAATAAATTAAATGTAAACATATTCTTTTTTCGGAACTCGCCATCATTTGTGAGGGTCAGGGTTCAGGGTGATTCAGTAATTACTTGACGTAATCTAAATGTATCCTTCTTAGTTACTTAATTATATATTTAAATATTGTTGTTGTTTACGAATTGTGTTTATTTTAGACAGATAAAGACAGGTTTCGAGCAAGATTTTACATAATGTCTGTTAGTTTGTATCTGTAAAAGATACGTCAATAAAAGAAGCGGTAACTGTAGAATCTATTATTTTCCTTATATTTATATTAGGTAATAATTTTAAGCTAAAAAAGTTTTCACCATTAAAAGCATTCGGTTTTTTAATATTTAGAACTTGCCATTTTTTATTACCTCCATTGGTTTATGAATTTATGAGCATTTATTTGGAGATTCGAATCACTAAATTGGCATCTCAGAACAGTAATTTATATTCCAATCATCAGCTCTAATCTATCCAATAAGTGATTGAATTTAATCTTGATTGATTCTCAAGTTTTTATCGAGTACAGATATAAATCACAATAAAATATCCTAGAGTCGTGGTGGCTCAGAGGATGGAGCCTTAACTTCCTAATAAGGTGATCCAGGCTAGAATTCCAATGGTGGCTGGTAGATTCTAATTTTGCTTCTGGGTAGCAGAGATCACAGTTCTGACATAAAATATCCTCAATCATAGACGGATCATCGGTTAGAATACTCTTGCAGTCGGGGTAACTGTGAGAGGTTTCTATAGTTGTTATCTCCATACAACGCAAATGCTGGTAAGTTCTATCAAAAAGCCTTACACGAAGGCTACTTTGTCCAGATGCTTGATCTAGGAGTTCTCTTGTCTTCCGAGTTGAACTCAAAATTACAAGGATATGGATATTGAACGAAAACTCAAAACTGGATCTACTGTTCAACGCCAGTTATAAAATAAAATAAAATTGGGTTGCTCCAGATTAGAATTATTTTTATTCAAAATTATTGCTTCGTGATATAAATTAAAAATGTCTTTTGAAATTATAGAATATTTAATGATTTTTAAGTGAAAATATAAAAGGTTTTGCATTTATGGAATTCGTACAGAAAAAAGATCACTAAAGCAAAAAATTACCTTTGCTTAATTTTACTTTATTTATTTGTTTCCATTTTGCTTTCTTGTTTAAATTTATTTTACTTTTGTAAATTTCCATTTAAGTAATTCGATTAAATCAACATGCAAAATCGAAGTTATACGGTAGTTCTTTCGTATTTACTTAAATCCACCTCAAATTTAATTTGGCCTTTATGAAATTATACATGTGGCTTGATAATAATAATGACTATCAGCAATTCTAGCTAACCCTGTTTTCGAGTCAACTGACTAAAATCGGTTCTCAAATCTGGATCTGATTGATTTAATTCGAATTATATATATGATTCACTGAGCAAAACTCTAACACTGTTTAAATTTTGAACTGTCGATGGTGTTATATTATCTTTCTTATTGGTATCTTATTGGCATTCTTTCTTATTAGATTCCGACTTATCTACTCTCCCCCCTATAAGCAAATTTCACCGCTAGTCCTAAAGCAATCAGGACCATAGAAATGAGGATCTGTCTGTGCATTTTTTCTTCTAATATATATGGCCTCTGGCCGCAATCATGATTTTAAAAGTTAGTAGTTTATTTATGTCATTTGTAAAACTATACGCTTTTAAAATATTCAAAGAAAAATTATGATTGGGATTAAACTTAAGATTAATTTGGTTCATTTCAGTTTATACTGGCTGTTTGAAAACTAAGTTTCAATTGCATGAAAACCCAAATTTATTCAACTAACAGGCGTAGAAGAAGGAATGGAAATGAATGTCATGCAAGAAGTAACATTCAAAGGTCAAAGGTACAAGATATGGTGGTCCAAGCTATAGCCAGCGCCATGTTGTACATTAGACCACCTTAGTCAAAATGTTCTTACTTTAAGAGAAAGTTTTTTTTTTATTGAAATTTCATAATTTATTCATAAAAGGTAATAAAAGTCAAATGATGCATTTTCTTTAAAATTTCTTTGAAAATTATTAATTTATGCATGAAAATTAAAAAGTTAAAGCTGGTCGGAGGTACAACATTCTCCCTTATTTTTATTTCATATTTAAGTGATCCTTAATACAAACTACAATTTCTAAAACCAGTTTTCAATGCTTTTTTTGTAACAACATGGCCATTTCAAGAAATCTCATAAATATTCACGATCACAAAATATGCATTGTATATTCAAAAATGTATAATATGAATAATTTTGGTACGTTTTAACGTTATTGTTGCTTCTGGTCCCTGTTAAGAAATTTATATTATGTAAGATTTCTAGTTTCCATTAAGGAAAATATCTTCATTCAATCAATGGTTAAGATTCAAGAACTGTAATTATTCAACCTTGAAGGACTTGGTTATTTCTTTCTTTTTACTAGCTATATTCCACATCTGGATCAGATTTCACTAAATACGGCAATACAATTTTGTGGTTTCTTAAGGGAGCGTATACTTTATATACTTTCAAGAAGATAACGAAACGACTACGAAATAGACATCATCATGGAAAAGACCAAGTATTTTTGAAAATCCATTGTTTCATGTGATACAAAAACTCAGAGATTCTAAAGAATAGAATTTTAAACAATGTTACCACAGGTTCTTCATAGCTTAAAAATTATACACACAATTAAAAATTGGTTGCGCAGAGGTAAATAATTGGATTACGAAAACTATAATTGGATTACGATTCATGCTCGGATATTTTTTCAGGAAAATGATGTGTTACGAGGGTCAAAAAACATTGCTGTAAAAATTTGTATTAACTCCAAGAGTTTTGTACAAATTGAAATTTCTCGGCTCATTTGTGGCTTTATCTGGATCTAAAAAGTGATTGATCTGGTCTAAGAAGTGAATTGGTCAGGTATTCGAAGTTATTGGTCTGGTAAAGAAGTCATTGGATTAGCTTCATATGCTTTTCTAGTCATTCTCAAAAATGTCCTATTAATGAGTATTTTTATTAGTTTAAATCAACATCACATGTTTCTCCTTACCTATTTTCGCACTTATCAAACCCGATGTTGGTCTTATAGTTTTTTTTTTTTAAATTTAGACAATGATTTTAAATTGTTTAACAATTTAAAAATTTAAAAAATTAACTGAAAGAAGAGATCTTTGATTCATAACCATTTTGTCAAAAATATTATTTTTATTCACTAATGTGGAAAAAAATTGAAATATTTGTAGGTCTTTATCTAGAGAAATAATGCTTTATTTGTAGCAGAAATATTGGTTGTTGCTTTTTCACTGCAAGTGGATTAGTTTCACAAGTAACGGACAATAACTTTCATGTTTTTTTACACTATTTATGAAAGTTTAAAAAAAACAGCTGATACAAATAATGTTTTTGAGTTTTACAAATTCATTTTATAACTGTCATTAATATATTTTAAAAATATGAACCTAATTTTTATTCTGGTGTTGGCATATGACCCCTTAAAACTAAATAAACTTTCAAAATACAATAGTCTAATATAACTATAGAGAGAAATAATTATTACTTTCAGATACGCAATTAGAAAATTCCAGAAGGCTAGACGGAATAATATTAGACAAAGATTGAATGGATTTTATAATGTCTTTTTCACTTTTTTATAATACTTATAAATTTGTAATACATAGTTTGTTAAAAAAATATTAATGGTTATTAACATGTAATAGTTATTAACATAAATAATAATAGATTTTAACATTTAACTAATAATACTTTTACATATCAAACTGCTTTTCGCAATAGTAAAAGATTCCAAATTCAAGGTTATTACAGATTACCTCTAAAATTAAAATAAGAAAAATGTTTGAAAATGTTCCGAGAAAATGTTTTCAAAATGATTAGTTGAATTTAAAACGTCTTAAAATTACGATCTTCCATGTAAATTTTAATGGTAAAAAATTTGCAAAATTTGTTTTTAGAAAGCATTTATCAAATATTTACTTTTCTTGATCTAGCTTAAACTGTAAAAAATTCAGTATCACTGTACGGTAAAATCAACCAGCACTGAGGAGTCCGGTACTTTTGACAGTGAAATTTCTTTTTCCCGGAGCATGTTACGGAACAAAAAATCTGATATATCGCTATTTTTTCATTATAAAACCGTATTACTGTAAAATCACAAAATCACTTTAATTAAATAAATATTACTGTAAAAAATACCGTAAAATATTTTGTGGTCAAAACGGATTTTACGAAAAAAGCATTTTACGGAGAATGCTCCCAGAATACCGGTCTTTATACAGTAATTTGATCCGAAATTTTTCACAGTGTAGTTACTAGATTGAGTTGAAGAAAAATAATACATGTAAATGGTTATAAAAAATAGTTCTCGCTATATTTTGGTAGATTAACATGGTAGCATTATAGCAGGATATTTCTGTCTTTATCATTTTTATGTTTGTGCGTAAATAAAAGTCTCGAGACGGAAAATACTGCACATATCAATAATAAGTGAATTTTTATTTTTATCAAAGGTACCTTATAACAGCATCTTAGTATAAGTGAATTTTCATTTTTATCAAAGGTACCTTATAACAGCATCTTAGTGTAAGTGAATTTTTATTTTTATCAAAGGTACCTTATAACAGCATCTTAGTATAAGTGAATTTTTATTTTTATCAAAGGTACCTTATAGCAGCATTTTAGTATGGGCTATCTAGAAACAGAATTTGCGGGTTCAGTTAAGAAGATTAAATAAATAAATAATTTGATGTGCATTTTAGCTAGATTTTATTCGCTGATGAATATTTTATTCGCTAGAGTGAGTTGATTCGCTAGAGTCAAATATTAGTGATTTTAAACACATAATACTAAAATGCAAAGTATTCTATAGAAGAAGTTTTAAATTTTATTCGAGCCCTCAAAAATTAATTTAGTTGCAAATTCTTCAAATCCTTAAATCTAAAAATATATGTTTGAGAAAACATTTTTAAAAATCATTACCAATTTTTATATGTATGCACAACGTTTTTGTGGATAATAACTTTAGTTATTTAAACAATATATTTAAGAAAAATAAAACTTTTTTAATGAATAGAAATCCAATAAATTATTTCAATTGAAAAAATTATATTTTGCCTGTAATTCCGAAGCTTTCGTAATTAATTCTTGTTTTAGAAAATTTAGTTTAATTAACAGCGTGAAACTTGCTGTAAAAATAACGAGTTCATAAGGCAACAAGATTAGTTTAGTAAATTAATTTAGTTGTACACTGTTAAGTTTTTTTAAAAATCAAATTACGATATAAAGTACTGACACTTGGGTGCATCATTCGTAAAATCCAGTTTATCATAAAATCCATTTTTACCGTGATATATTATACCGTAATTTTCCCAGTAATATTTATTTAATTCGAGTGATTCAGTGATTTTAAGGTAGTTATTACTGTGAAAAATACGGTATATCGGAGTTTTTGTTCCGTAACATCCTCCGGTAAAAATGGATTCTACGGTAAAAAATATCGACACCAGTTTATTTTTACGGTACTCTTTACCAGTAATTTTTATTGTAATTTTATCCGGAATATTTTATAGTATAAACAGTTATTGTACTAGCAAGTTCTAAAAGAAATTCTTGCAATGTATGTCAAATTAATTCTAAACTGATGATTTATTAGATAGTTTTGAAAGAAATTCTTGCAATCAAACACTAAATTTGAATATTTCAAATGAAATTTTGTTTCATATAATTATTGCCAGCTAATATCTTCTTTGTAAAAGCTATTGTTCTTCTGTTATTTTACTAATATAATGTGTAGCTGAACTTAAATTGAAGTGAACCTTAATTACGTGAACGACCATAATAAGTTGTTGACCTTGACCATGTGTTATCCCCAAACAATCAATAGATTTTCTAAGAAACCAAGGCAATTTCTACCACAAAGAAATAACCGGCTTTGGTTATTATTGACCACAAAAATATACACCCTCAGGTGGGGAAATCACGTGATCCTAAGAAAAGTTCAACTAAAAATTTTCTAGAAACTTTTTTTTAACAGTAAAGAACCCTTTTCTTTAAATGCCACTTAAAGGTACGTTACAGATATATCGTAACGTCTAAAACTTAGGAATGTACAAAAAAAACTATTATTTATAGTAGACAATTATCTTTTAAGATCAATTATCAACCTAACTCGTTATCATTTACTACTATCTATTATTATTTAATCAACTGACGTTTAACTTGTATTTCATTGCAGTAAATTAAAAAATGATATATAATTAATCAACCATAGAATTGGTTCACATAAATTGTTACCAATAATATTGATATTGATAACATTAATGATAATATTAGTGATATTAATACTATTAATGATATTAATAATTATAATAATTACTGAGGAATGTTTTTATTAGCACAATGAAAAAAACTAAACATTAATACTTCTAAATTAATTAAAAAATTAATAAATAATAATAATAATAATTAATAATGATAATAATTAATATAAATATTTTACTAACATTACAATTTAAGTGCCAAATTTGTATACATAATTAACTTTTAAAGTATCATTAAGGTATCATTTTTAAGGTATCATTTTTTCACTTCATGATAATTTTTGGATTACAAATTCTGCAACAATATTTTGTAAGTTGTTTGAAAGCTACGACTTCCAAGTTGTGAGTTTTTTATTTTTAAGAACTTTTTAAAAAAAATTTTTCTTTTAAAAAAAATTTAAATGTCGAACTTTATAATCTAAATATTATCTCAAAGATACAGCTCAATACAGAAGTTAGTATTCACAACCGATGATTATTGAAAACTAAAATTAATATTATTTTAAAATAAAAGTTTGATTTAAAATAAAAGTTTTATTTAAAATAAAAGTTTTATTTAAAATAAAAGTGTTACTCATAATAAAAGTTTTATTTAAAATAAAAGTTTTATTAAAAATAAAAGTTTTATTTGAAATTAAAGTAAAATGAACTTGATTTAAACGTTACATTTAGGATAATGTTTTCTTATTTTTGAAATTATTGTTTTCTTTTTTTTCCTTTTTAAATTTGGATGATTTCTAGTTATTAAATTTTGCTTGAAATTTTGTTTTTTTAATTTTCAGCTTTCGAAATTAATATTTTTGATGGATTAAAATATTAAGTGAATTATTTATTTTTTCTGAGGTTGCAAAAATTATTTTTAATAAATTATCCATTCAAATCATAATAAATTAAACCACTACCGAAGCAAAATTTTCACGAAGGTATTTATGAAATTATGATTTTTTTCACTACTGTTCGAAAACCTTAACAAGTTTGTCACTCGAGATTAAATGGAAGAGCATTGCACTCGAAAGACGTCATAACATGAAGCAACTCCTAAACACTTTATTAAACGAAACTTCATATATAGAAAAAAGAATGTGAATTATCACCTTTTTTTGGCACAGAAATGCCGTATGTTGAATCGCCTTTAGCTGTTTAAGTAACTAGTTTCTTATAAATTCCAAATTTAATGCTAAATATATTGTTTACTATGTTAAAATAATATCATGCATAATAAAAAATAATAATGTAAGATTTTTTTTAATGCGCATCGCGCTACCTACTGACGGTTAAGTATAGGTCATTGCAATTTAGATGTCTTTAACTAAACCAAATTAAGGTAATATTTGAAAATTAACCGAAATTGTTTGTTTTAAGATAACATGTTGCAATTAAATATTTAAAACATAGTTTTCTCCATTCTAAGTTAAACCGGGAGCAGGATTTGTATTAAGACACGGGTACCAAAATCCATGGATGTTCATATGAAATAAATTTAGTAACACTGAGTAAAATCATGCTGAATTTTACGTCGTCTCTGTAGCAATCACCATTACCCAGCGGGCATCAATTTATTCTTCAATAGATGTTAAATACGATAATTACTATGTCTCAGGTGATATAGCGTTCATCTTCCAATAAGGAGAACATGTTCGAATCCCAGCGACGGCTGGTCGATACGAATTCCGCATCTGGTTCGCACCAACCGCATAATATATCCTAAGTGGTTAAAGGATCATGGGTTAGAGTCCCTTTACCGACAGGCTAATCGTGGAAAGGTTTTAGTGGATTTCCTCTCCATTTAACGTAAATGCGGATTAGTCCCATCAAAAAAAGTCCTCCAAGGAGGTAAATTTCTCTCAATTCTACATCCAAGAGTTTCCTTGTTTTCTGGATTGGGTTTAAAATTAGAAGGCAAAGGAGTTGAACATTAATAGTCGTAAGCTCAAAAAATTGGATCTGCTGTTAAACGACGGTAATAAAATAAAAATAGGTAATTCAAAATCTAATTATCTTACACCAAAATGTAGCGTTTTAACACCATACTAGAAATATTTTAACTTCTGAAAAGACAGAATAATTTTGGTGTCTTTGAATAACTAAAATTCAAGGAACGCTAAGTAGAATATTTCGAGTAGTTTGTTTATAATCTGGACGTTATTTGTCAACAGAAGCAAAAATGCACCATTAAATATGTTTTTAGTTGTGTAATAAGGATAATTTTTAAATCTCTGAGCACTGTACTAACTAATTTTTGAATTGTACAATTTCTATCCGCTCCATTTCTTTTAAGCCTAATTCGAACTTGTCTTATGATTTTATTTGTGTTACGTATATGTTACTTTATTTTACGAATCAGTATATAATTGCATTAAAAGCCAATTATTCTTAAATCATATTGCATTGTAAAAATAACTTTAATGACTCGTGTAATCTTACTGTAAATATAAACTTTAGTGTTGTGGAATAATAAAAATGGTGGTGGTTACTTTACATTAAACCTTTGCTTACGGCGTTTTGTATAAAACCCACCATACTGGTTCAATTGTTATACCATCCGTAAGTAAAAGGTTAAGTAGTGTAAAAGAACATTAATGTTGTGAAATATTAGATCCAAGAGTAATATATGGCGTTTCACTACATTTAGGTGCCAAGTATCTTCCACATTTTTTGATGTCAATATGCTATGAGAAGTTTTATGACGTATTAGGTTTAGATTGAAAGAATTACATAAAACACGTTTATTTTTTAATGTAACATAGCTATGATACATTGTACTATGATGTCTACGTACTTTTATTTAAAAAAAAAATAAGGTGGTTAAGACAAGTGATGACGCTAATAGTGTGCGAAGCAGATGTCATCTGTTCTCAATATAATATCATCTGCTTAAAAACAGATGTTCTTCCTGTAATTAGAGGAAATATTTTTTTTCTTCTTCTCATTTCTTGATAGTCAAACAGTTTTAAAATTCTGAGATCGTGTTGGCCAGGGGGTTGTTATATCATCAGTGTATTTTTTAAAAAAACTATAAATGAAAATTATCTGTAATTAAATTTGTGAGACACACATTTAAAGGTATCCATATAATGTGGAAATGGTCGATAATACAAGCTATTTATTTTTTGTTTTTTTTTATCTTTAATTTTTTCCCCTCCCATTTTTTCCTACTCCTATTTTTTAAATTAGATGTTTGAAGAAGGAGAATTTTAAATCATTAATTAAAAAACATATTGAACGTAATTTCACAAGCACAAAAGTTCACTACAACAAAATATCACTGGTATAATGTCTCATGGGTACAAAATTTTGCGGGTACATGGGTACAAAATATTACGATATTTTCATGGGTACAAAATATTACGAATTTAAAATTACTTTATTTTAAAATCGATTGAGCTATATTATCTGTACCTTAAACCATAATATGAATCGTATTTATTGCTAATCTAATTAAGGTATTAAACTGAACCATATTTTTACTTACGCTGAACCATAATTTCGTATAATGAGGTTTAAAAAGTAAGATAATAAAGTTCAACTTAGCACCTGCTACAATGGCTGTTGCTGCCTGGAAATAATAACGAAAGTTTTGTGTAGTCAACTAATGTAAAGGATGCGTCATTTACAAGTTTTAACCATAGGTCAGTTTCATTGCTTCGTGAAGTGTGCTGCTGTACAGTTGAGCAATCAAAAAAGATTACTTCTTATTATTGGAGAATAGCTTCTTTTACTCAATAATTTATTTAATTATGTTGTTGTTATAGTTCATTTACTTCGCGCTAGAGCTGCAGAATGGGCTATTGGCGACGGTCTGGGAAATCCCTGAGGAAGATCCGAAGACATGCCATCACAATTTTGATCCTCTGCAGAGGGGATGGCACCCCCACTTCATTAGCCCGACGACCTGCAGGCGAAGTCGAGCACTTTACGGTAGAACAGTTTATCGAGGACCAATACCGTGCACCCTTGGTCCCTATGCAGACTGATCCAAGTGGTCACCCACCAGCACACTGACCGCAGCCAGTGATGAATGACTTCGGTGATCTGCTGGAAACTGTGTCTCAACGATCAGTCCACTGCGGGACTTATTTAATTAAGCATCATAATCACAAAATCTAGTACTGGAAGTTTACGGTACTTCAATACGACAGTAGTATCATCAGAATACACAGTTGTGTCCTCAATTGCATGCCCAGTATAAATCTGTTTTCTTTTACTTAAAGTTATTTACTATATTCGACTTAATCTTGTTGCAAAAAATGCAATCCAGACAAAGACAAGATTAACTGAACTCTATATAAGATTACTTTACTTTTCGAGCACGCGAAGAGAGAAAAGACGGGGAGAAGACAATTCACTTTCTCAGATGACAGTCAGCAATAGAATGTTCGTCGATCCGGCTCTTAAAGCTCAGCAAAGTTAACGCTTATAATTAAGTGCTATGGAAAGTAATTTAAGTGAGAATTAATTTAAAAATAAGTATTACGATGAAAAATAAATATTATGACAGCATTATTGCAGCCCCATATTAAAAGTTGCAAGAAATTTAAACCACAATAAGTCACATATCTGGTTCATATGGTTCAAAATATCACAGGTACAATCTTTACCCTTACAGAAAAACTAAGGTGTTTTTGAAAATGTTTTGAGGATGACAGATGTAAAAGGATACAGAGTTAGAAAATGAGTTTATGTTTTGTGCCAAAAATAACCTCATTAATAAACCTTAAATTTCAACCTCATTTACACCTCATAAAATCATCCTCATATATGACTCAGCAATACTTTTAGTTGAGATTGGGTGAGACTATTCAGAACTCAAAAACACTTATTCGCTTTATGTGCAGAAGAAATAGCCTCTACACCATAAAAGTAACTTCTCTTAGCTGGTTACTTAAAAGTAGATTTCCAATAGCCTCAAAACAACCTCAAGTATGAATAAAACAACTTCATATATCTTGATTATACACCTTGAGAGGTTGATCTTTTAATGTAGGTTTTGAAGTCAACTTCATATAAGCCTTAAATCAACCTTGACACCTCAAAACAACCTTCAATAAACCTCAAAAACAAGGTAAATGTTTGCAAGGGTGGGCACAAAATAATTACGAGAAAAGAAAACAAACTCTTGTATATAATTTTCTGGAGACGCATTAAGGATGCTAATTTCATCAATAAAATCTTGTTCGTAAAGAAAAATATTGCGAGAACACTAAATATTATGAAGACGGGATTTTAGGATCTAGGACTTGGACTGAATTGAAGTCTGGAGAGATGTAAATAATTTTGCTGGGAGAGGGAGATAATGCAAGCTTATTACCTGACGGGTTCAAATTATTACGGATACAAAATCACGGATGCAATATATCGTAAAAAACGATTCTCACAAGTACATAATTTAACGGGTATAAACTCCCACATGTTAGAATGCTACAGTAAGAATAGGTCTTCTATTTGATTTCCTTCACATACGCGATATTTTGTTAATGCAAAATGCATGCAGGACAATATGCAGTGAAATGTTAAGAATAAATCGTAAGGAATTATGTAAATGTTAAATTTCTGATATCAGAATGGGGATAAAGTTTTTTGACAATTTCCTTTTGATACTTTGGATTAAAAGCATATTTAATCATTCTTTTTTCGAAAACGCAAATATAGGGATGTCATAAATTATTTGCATAAAAGTAAATGTACCCTTGACCCATGGAAATCATAATCAAGATTAATTTACATTTGCTTAATCTTAAGATAGTAAAAATTTCCCTTCCTTTTGTGAGCCATCTGATCAGGAAATAAAACGGCTTTTAACGGTGCATTAAGTCATGGTCAGAAGGAAGTGCCCGTACGCGTGACATCCACCTTTTCTTAAAGGGGCCCCAAATTCCGCTCGCCTGTTCCGAGTTTCGTAAGTCATCAACGAGTTTTGTGGAAGATGGGCGTCAGATAAAACGGATATTCACTTTGTTCGAATCGAATTGCTTCCGCCAAAAAATATTCTGAGGTTGAAAAACAAGTTGCATTAGTATAAAAAAAATATACGTAAGGTTATGTTGGAGTTGAGAAACCGGCCAGTGAATCAATTACATCAGTTGGATCAAATTGATATATACACTTTTTTATAAGACAACAATGAAAAAGAAAGAATGATATGACGAATGATAAAATGATAATGTTTTCTATTAACAAAATTGAAGCAATTTTAGACTTTTTAAATATTGTTATTAACAGATTTTTTTTCATAACAAAAAAGACAACAATAAAAAAGATTGATATGATGAATAATAAAATGATAATGTTCTCTAATAACAAAATTGAAGCAATTTCAGACTTTTTAAATATTGTTATTAACAGATTTTTTTTCATAACAAAAAAGACAACAGTAAAAAAGATTGATATGATGAATAATAAAATGATAGTGTTTCCTAATAACAAATTTGATGCAATTTTAGAATTTTTAAATATTGTTATTAACAGATTTTTTTTATCATAACAATAAAGACAACAATAAAAAAGAAAGAACGATATGATGAATAATAAATTGATAATGTTTTCTAATAACAAAATTGAAGCAATTTGAGACTTTTTAAATATTGTTATTAACAATTTTTTTTGTTTCATAACAATAAAGACAACAATGAAAAAGAATGATATGATGAATAATAAAATGATATTGTTTTCTAATAACAAAATTAGAGCAATTTTAGAAATTTTAAATATTGTTATTAACAGATTTTTTTTATCATAACAATATCATAAAAATAAAGACAACAATAAAAAAGAAAGAATGATTTGACCTATATTAAATTGATAATGTTTTCTAATAGCAAATTTGATGGAATTTTAGAATTTTTAAATATTGTTATAAACAGATTTTTTTATCATAACAAAAGACAATATCATAACAATAAAGACAGCAATAAAAAAGAAAGAACGATATAATGAATAATAAAATGATAATGTTTTCTAATAACAAATTTGATGCAATTTTGGAATTTTTAAATATTGTTATTAACAGATTTCTTTTATCATAACAATAAGCAATATCATAACAATAAAGACAACAATAAAAAAGAAAGAATATTATGATAAATAATAAAATCATAATGTTTTCTAATAACGAAACTGAAGCAATTTTAGACTCCTTAAATATTGTTATTAACAGATTTTCTTTATCATAACAATAAACAAAATCATAACAATGAAGACAACAATAAAAAAGAAAGAATGATATGATGAATAATAAAATGATAATTTTTCTTAATAACAATATTGAAGCAATTTTAGACTTTTTAAATATTGTTTTTAACAGATTTTTATATCTTAACAATAAAAATAAGGGAAAACTTTTATAATAAATTAAAACAAAAAATTATGTTTTTAATTAACAGCATTGAAGACATATTAAACTTTTCAGCTGTTATGATCTCGAATCATAAAATTTTAAATCCTCAAATATTTATTGCAAAAATGGAACTCACAGTTTTCAGCTGTAGTTTAAACTGTTAAAAGTACATAAACTAAACCAAAGTATTAAATGTACAGCTTTTGAAAGTATCCAAACAGAAATCCTATTTAGTATAACCAGATTAAATGGTATAGAGCTCCCAAATCTTTGGAGTAATTAAAATTTATAAATTTTTACTGCGCATATTGTGTCTATTAAAATAGGAATGTTCCGATTATAATTATAATAATTAAATTAAAATTTTATCATGCATTATTAGACTAAAATGTGAATACATAAACTATAATTTGAATATGAATTCATAAATTGAAATGAGAGGACTATATAATATAATCAAATATTAAATTGAAATTTTACGAATCTTAAAATTAAAAATACTCAAATTATAATATGAATGTTTAAACTAAACTGTAACGGCTCAAATTGAAATATGAATAAACGATTCGCATAAATTAGATTTTTGAAATATAATTATTTTAAAATATAATTATTTTAAAATATAATTATTTTGAAATATAATTATTTTAAAATTTAATTATTTTGCAATCTAATTATTTTGAAATATAATTATTTTAAAATATAATTATTTT
>NC_092212.1:22412452-22442636 GCF_043381705.1 Parasteatoda tepidariorum
TTATATACCAGTGAATTGATGTTTAATTTTCGTAGTGGTAGTTACGCCACATTACTCCCCCACCAGAATTTTATCAGGGATAGAAATTCGATGAACGGATACCACTAGTTGCTGTACTTGTGAAAGACCGAAAGAGCTGTTTGTTGAGTGCTGAATGTGAGAGGTGTATTAGCATCACGTCGTAGCGTTCGTTGTTGGATTTTGCAGTCACAAGTAGCAAGTCAAATGTTCAATGTCGACTATCCTTCAAAGTAGGCGTTACCGTCAAGTTAATGGATAAGTGGGCGTTACTGCGTGTACAAATCACGTCCGGGTCACCAATGTGGGGGCGGAGTTATCGACCATGCCAACCATCTAGTACCAATGTAAGTTTTTCTGTTGTACAGAAATGTGATACTTCCGTTGAAGAAAATGTTTCTAGCATTACAAAATCTGATGAATGTGAAAGTGACCCTCAAAGTGTTACTTCCCACCCATATGACGGACTTTTTTCAGAAGACATTGCATTATGTTCTTAAACTTAAAAAATCAAATCAAAATTTAACTACGCAATGTTGTCTAAATAAAAGTCAAAATTGTCTAGCTGTCTAAATTAAGAAAATAATAGTGCCTTATTACAGACTCGAATTTCTTTTAGTAGTTTCAGAAAATTATGAACACCCCCCTTGAAAAAATTCTGCGTACGCCACTGATATAGGTATATACTAAATTTCAGTCTTTCTAGTGTTAAGTCCAATTAACGACAAGCTAACTATGGAAGTGTTTCACTATTTTTTTCTTCCCTGCATCTCAAATGCTCCATAAAAGTAATTGGTCTCGATACTTGAACAATGAATTATTTTGCTTCGGCGAGAGTTCAAAAAAGTAAGGTATTGGTCTTAAATGATAACCCAATAAGCGATTTGGAGTTACTTATACTGGTTTGCATTTTCTACTGCACCTGGTAGCATTTTTACGGATTTCAGTATCATTCTGATATAGGTTCTTTGAACATTTTTAACGAGGTTACATCTATGGTATGTTCCAACACCATTCAAGTGCTATATATGTATGGTGTGTGCTGTCATAACAAAACCACCACTTACGTTACCTTCCTATACGCCTATGGTACTATGATGTGATTATATCTATATTACATTACATTTCCATATGAATGATATATACTTTTGATGTGTATCGCTGAACTTTCCATCTGTGCATATTACTTCGCTATAAAATCGCCACTACTTTATCAAGTTTTCTTATATGCTTACCATAAATGTATGGCATGTTCTCATATAATTGCCATATGTGCAAGGTATATTTTCGAAAGGGAACCGTTGGTTTATGGTGTACTGCCATATGAATAACACAAAAACTACTATGGTTTCCATATGTTACCATAGAAAATCATAGGTTTGTCTATAACAGATTTTCCTAATGGTCACGGCACATCTGCTGTATCATAAGTCATTATTTTTTTCGAATTACTGCCTATTTTGTACGTCCAAAAATTTTCAATGTCCCTTTCAAAAAACTCAACGGTAATAATAACAAATGTGTTTAAGGTCCTATTAAGTTTTTTAATATTTTTGTTGTGATATACTTCGATAATCGAGATTTTAAGTTCGGAGGCTCAGGGATAAGAGGTCACGGGAGATCACTGGGAACTCCCAAAGATTTTCACCATTCTGCAAATATTGTCTGGCCATTGGGCTTACTTACAAAATTTCTTGTTTTGCAATTTATCGCTAGTATGTTTTAGCACAGATAACAAGCAGTCAAAAAAGTATTCCTTAATCAAATCAGAAAATTTGATGTTAACAGTAAAATATCCAGAAGCCGTGGTGGATCAGGGATTGATCGCTAGCTTCCCCGTGAGGTGACTCAGGTTCGAATCCCAGCGATGACTAGTCGATACGAATTCTGCATCCTACTCACACCAACCACAGTGCTGAGTTAAAATATCATCTGTGGTAGACGGAACATGGGTGAGAGGCCCCTTGCCGTTAGGCTAACAGTGGGAGGTTTTCGTGGTTTTCCGCTTCGTATAACGCAAATGCAGGTTAGTTATATAGTAGATTACTTCTGTAGTGATGCATCTTTTTCCAATTTTCAAAACTCCTAAACAGCTCTATTTTTTGAGTCGTGGTGGCACAATGGATAAAGTGTTCGCCTTTCAATAAGGTGAACCAGGTTCGAATCCCAGTGATGGTTGGCCGATACAAATTCCGCACCTGGCTCTCACCGACCACAGTGCTGACGTAAACTATTCTCAGTGGTAGACAGATCATGAGTTAGAGTCCCCTTGCTGTCAGGCTAACCGTGAGGTTCTTGTGGTTTTCATCCACATATAAAGCTAATGAGGGTTAGTTTCATCAAAAGGTCCTCCACGAAGGCATATTTCTCCCAACACTTCATCCAGGAGTTCGTTTGTCTTACATATTGGGTGCAAAATTACAAAGATGTGGAGTTGAACATTGGTAGTCGAAAAGATCAACGGTCTGTGAGAGGTCAGCTGTCGACCTGCTTGAAGATCCAAGCAGGTGGACTGTAAAGCTGTCACTCCATTTCTCCTGTCATTCAATCAATTTTTCGCGTTCCAAAGTATTTTTCTTGCAGTCCACCTGCTTTGATCTTCAAACAGGTCGACCGCTGACCTCTCACAGACCGTTGATCTTTTCGACTACCAATAAGCTTGTTATTGGTAGTCGAAAAGATCAACGGTCTGTGAGAGGTCCACCTATTTGAAGATCCAAGCAGGTGGACTGCTAGAAAAAAACTTTGGAACGCGAAAAATTGCTTGGATGACAGGAGAGATGGGGTGACAGCTTTACAAAGGGAAGGCACACATTCGAGCTCCTCCCGAAAGTTCAAACGAGGACAATAATGGGGAATTTCTTTTTAAATCTATTCCTAACTAATCATGACTGCCATGGACAACATGAGGCCAGGTTTTTTGGGGGAGCTCAGCTGAGCCGTACCTGCCAGCTTGTTGAGGATTGGGAACATATATTAATCCATTGTACAAATTTTAAGCACGTTAGAGAGAAATTGTTTAATTCAAAAACCACCTATGAGTTTATAAAGCAGCATTGGTCAAACCCTAAAATGAAAAAGGGAATTGAGGAAATAGTAAGAAATTTGTTTAGCAACAAGGCACCTCCCTGAATCCTGATGGCCTCTTGCTGCCTATTGTTAGGAAAGATATACTTTAAATTTCTTATTGAATTACCTGCTATGGTTTGATTTTCACTTGAATTTTCTCCTAAACTGTTTTTTGCGTTTTAATTTAATGCCTTTTGCCAATCTATATCTATATATATGTCTTTCTTTGTTTTAAAAAAAAATTCTGGAACTTGATACCTTAAGTGCTGTTGTGCCAGCTGTAATTTTTTTCTGAGTTACAAACATCTTATATTTAACCATGTGAAATTGTTTCCTTTTATTAACTTTGCCCCCCTACTGAAGATGCGACATCAATATCTCTTCTGATTGATAATGTTTATTTTCTTTGTAATGTTTGTTTGTATTTAGTTCATTTCTATGTAACGCTGTCTCCTGGATTTCATATTTAATATTCTACCTATTTGTTAACACTCTTATTTGAAAATTTTGAATATGCTTGCTTATGTGATTGAACTGTTGCTCGCACTTCGAATTTTCGGAGTGTCCCCGGATGCCCCCTTACGGAGCGGGGCGGGGTTAAGCTAGTTATTAGTAGTCGAAAACACAAAAAATTTTGTCGGTTGTTCAACGACGCTTATGTAATAAAATAGAATATCCAAAGAAGTTAATTGCATTTTGATGACCTTCTTTTGAAATTTTAAATAATGGAGGAAATACATAAATTTTATATATAAATAACGAGTTATGTTCTTCTATATAAATGAGAAAAAATATGTACAAAAATTTTAAACTTTTTGAACATCATTCGAACATTGATTAGGTTAAGAAATATATCAAAAATTTTGATGAAATTAAGAGAAACCACAAAGCCACAAAGCAAATTTATGCAAAGATGATATCACAGTTAAAGTTAAAATCGTAAAGTGGTTATTAGACTATATTATTGCATTGTTAAAATGCTTTTTATTTAAGGTAAATAATTTTAATAGCATAACTGCTTTAATGACAAATATTTAATAGAGGTTGAGATATAATTGATTCTTCGATAGTAAACCAAAAAATTAAGAATTTTAATGATCAATTAATGGTCAATATAATTTCCTTTATATATTTTTTTAAATTTTATGACTGTCATTAAATAGCCGACCCAATTCTGAATTTTCGACTACTGATATTCAATTCTGTAGCCTTTTAATTTTAACTCCAACTCAGAAGACAAGGGAACTCCTAGATCGAGCATTGAAACAAACTAGCTCTCATGATGGAGGTCTTTTTGAAGGAACTAACACGCATTTATGTGACATGGAGAGGAAAACCACTCTGACCTTTCACGGTTTGTCTGACGGCAAGGTCACTCTAATCCATGACACGTCTACCACTCAGGATAGTTTACGTCAGCATTGTGGTCGGTGCGAGCTGGGTTCTTATCTACCAGCCAATGCTGGGATTTGAACCCGATTCCCTTCATTGGTTCACTCTATCCTCTGAGCCACCACGACTTTCATCTATAGTTTGTTAACGACTTTCTAAAAATATCGAACTCGCCTTACTTTCAACGCCATAGTTCACCACGAAATGGGGGTAATAATGTCCCCGTTGAGCGGTGCATTATATAGTTTGACTGTTTAGTACACTGAAAAAAAAGTATAGTCATAACTACCAAAGTATGGTAAAATTTACCGCTTTTCTGGCTCTATGGGAGCACCAAAAAGCTCTGTAGTTTTTATCGACTGTTTTGGTAAAATCATCAATAAAATATGGTTTTATAATCTGTAATAAAATTTTGTGGTAAAATTTGGCAATTTTGACTTTATACCTACGGCATAAAAAAATTTAACTCAGTTAAATTTGCTGTTCAGTTTTGTATTTTGTACTAAATGTGGTCTTTTCGGTTTTGTACTTTTTACTGAATTATTAACAATAACTATAATTTTAAAATTAAAATTTTGAAAACCTGAATTTCTGATAAACCGCTATTGTACTAATGGAGAAATTACTAAATGAATATTTTGGTTTTATTTACCAGAATTATGTTTCTTTTTTGACCTGTCATTACCATACAGTGACGTCATTTCACCAGAATTTATTTTCTCCTTGTAGTACATAAAACCTATAACTTATTATTAACCAACAGTTTTTTAAATATAATTACGAAATATTTTCTTTTGAATTTCAAGCTTGCGATGATTTCTGACAATGCTTTTTTTAAAATTCTTTTTTTAATTTTTGTTTTTTTGCCTCATTGCTCTTAGTCGGTGCAAATTATGTGAAATGGTGTGTGAAATGCCTTTGGGTGTTAAGCAAATCTTTGTGAGATATTTTGTATGAGAGTGAGTCACAGCGAACGGTATTTAAAAAGAAAAAAAAAACGAGGAAGTTGTAAAATTTCTTTTGAGGTTTTATATTTCTCTTTATATTAAAATATCGTAAGAGCCGATACTATTATTATTTTGAATGTTCAAATTATCGTTACATTCTCTTGAGATCCTCATCCTATAAACTCGCGCTTAATTTCATATAAGAAGTAGCAAAATGAAAAAATAAAATAAAATAAGGGTTGAATTAAATGTTGGCAGATGTAAATATTTTTTATTTATTTTTATTTTTTATTTTATTTCCAATGAGCTGCACAATCGGTTTTGCCGATGAGCCGACCTAGTGCGTTCTCCAGAGGTAGTATCCACTCTTTCAGGACCATCACAATGGGTGAGATACCGTTGATCATGTAAATTTGAACGTCCAGTTTCTGCCACACTAGATGGCAGCACGGAGACTCGATTTGCATGCTAAAGTGCACTAGGAATTTAATTTTGCCGGAAATGCCAAGAGCCAATAAGGCACTCCAGGGAACTTTTACATGCCACATAATCATCATACGACATGGCCGCTGAGGATTTTCTGCATCTCGAAAATCCGGTGTCTGGGCCGGGGATCGAACCCGCAGACTTGGGCTCAGAAGGCTGACGACAAACCAACTGTGCTACCGAGCCACTTAGATGTAAATATTAAAATATAAAACGAAGTCTTTATTCTTTATATTTATAGCAAGAGAGATAATCACGGTTTTCATGCTGATGTTTTATATGATATAAGAATAGCATTATGCACTGTTAACAAGTACAACTACTTCGCATTTAATACTTCTTATTGTGACACACACTCTGTTTCCGATAAATTTAAATACCTTTTTTTCAATAACAGTTGATGCTGATTATTTTTCAATGTAAAGTAATTCTCAATTTTGTTTAATTGAATTATTAACAAAATTGTCTTACATAAAGATTATTGACAAATTTTCGTCATTTGAATTTCAATTGACGAAATTACTTTTTTGTGTTTAATTTTTTTTCTTCATAAAATGCTCTAACTATTTATACATTTACTACAACAACTAACTGTAGAAACTTTTTTTGGATAGAATAATTTGTTTTAAAGAATGTAATAACAGATTGTCATGTTTTCCCATTGAATAAACCGCATTCGTAAATTTGATTCTCTTTTATTTATTTCTAGAATAATAAATTATCTCTAAGAAAACAGGTGAGTATTATCATAGTAGCATTAACTGTTTCTTAACACTATATTTTGAAACTTAAAAAACAAATACAGAGTTCATACTTGAGAACAGTTTTGCGCATTGTTTGTAGCCTATTTTGTTATCAATCTGATCGTTCAAATCATATTTTTCTGTGACAAGCTCATTATTTATAAGTTGATCGTGGTTTATAAGTTCCAAGTAAGTTGAAAGCTACTACATTATAATCTGGTAAAATGAAATAAATTGCAAGTAAACAATTGTATTTAACAAGTAGATACAATTTACTTTTACTATTTCAATCATGATGATGAGTCATCAGGATGGAAAGCAATTATATTCTATAGATCAGGATATAAATTTTGGAATAATAATAACAATTTTGCAAAAAAAGAAAGAAAAAAGAGTAAAAAAATCTTTGAAGTTGGTTCCAGTATACTAATCTTCTGAGTCAGATTCAGCATTTTAAATTATAGAATAAAGTTAGGGAAGTTGAAGTCATAGTCTAAATCCAGCAATTTGTGACTAAGAAGCCCTTCATCAACATTCTTCCTGCGGAAGAACACAGATACATATTTCATTTTACCAGATATGTCAGAATCTGGTAAATTAAATCAATTACAAGTAAGAAATTGTATTTAACTACAAGTTGATACAACTTACTTTTACTGTTTTAATCGCGATGATCAGTCATCAGGATTAAAAGCAAATATATTCTATACATCAGGATATAAATTTTAGAATAATAAAAATTTTGCAAAAAAAGAAAGATGCAAAATCTGTGGAGTTGGCTTAAATTACTTATTTTCTGAGTTAGAATCAGCATTTTAAAATATAGAATAAAGTTAGGGAAGTAAAAGTTATAGTCTAATCTGACTATGGAGTCCTAAATGACCAAATTCTTTTTTTGTGCGGAACCCAGAATTGATAAACAAGTATATAAAGACAATTGTGAAGGCATTAATCAATAAAGAATTACTTTATTTTTTAAAAAAAGCTCTCATCATTTTATCAATGAATCAACGTTAAATTAGGTTCTATATTTCACATTTGAATTCGCAGTTTTGGATTTAGTCTAATTTGTTCATGAATGAATTTGTTTGTGTCTAAATACCGATGCTGAAAATGAATGAAATACGCCAAATTGTGATTTTAGTTGGAAAGAAAACGAAAAAAAACTGCCGCTGACGTTGAAAATAATAACTATGCTCTGAAAATAGTTATTAGGGAAACACATTTCTTTATTAACAAATTTAGTTATTTTATTTAGAATTTAAAAGCACGATGGGAAATGTTAATGTAGTTTTCATAAATGCATGTTCTTAGAAAATGTTATTGAAAAAAATATCGTTATTCGACATAATTATATAATTATTAGAGAAAATATTCTTTTTTTATTGGCATTTTTGTTTAACGTAATTTTATAAAGGCAATCGAAATATTAAACATATAATGAATTATTGATTGTATTTAGATATAATAACAGCTTTCAAAAATGTTTTAAAAAAAAGTATATCTGGCTGAATAAAAGCCCTTTCGGATCCCCTTTAACTATTTCCATGAGTTCCATGCAGCGCCATTCAGAAAAACCACTGGCCTTATCATTGGTATATCATGTTGAATAAAAGCCCCAACTTTCGGAGCCCCTTTAACTATTTCTATGGGTTCCGTGCAACACCATTCAGAAAAACCACTGGTCTTATCATTGGTAATAAAAATGAAGCAAATAAATGCATTTCCAGTTTAAAATGAAATCTGCTAAATAAAAAATATGAAAGATAGTTGCAAACATCGATCTGAGTTAGCAAAGCTGGTAGAGCAAACAGGAGACGAAACTTTTTAGTATAAATATGACAAAACAATGGATTTATATGAATTGCGCTACAGATTACGAATTGAAATTGATTTTTAATAAAGTAAAGATAAAATTTATTATTCAACTGTAAAAAAATTAAAATTATTTATTTTGAAATTAATAATTTTCTATTATTTATTTGAAATTTGATTAGAGGTTTACTTTGTTTGAGAGCGTAGTTGTATTTTGAAGTAAATACATCAAAATTATAATGTAATTTGATATAATTATTAATGCTCTCTTAAATAAATGCTTAAGGGTAGTAATTTTCTTAATATCTACGCAAAAAAAAACTTTTTCGGAAAGTTTCAAAACGCAATTGCATACGTGGTTGAATGCTAAAGAAAAACTATATCTCAATATTCTAATTGCAAAAAGAATCACTTAAGATGTCAAATATACCAAATGTAATTGTTGAAAATTTCAGAAAATTGTAAACAAAATGATTACATTTTTCATAAATGAACTCATGCATATCCTCCTTGGTAAAGAAAGTTCTTTTTTCTTCGTCCACTTGGCACCAAGACATCTTGCGTGCAGCCAACTTAGGATAATAATTTCTGTCCACTTTTGCTTGGCAATTAAGTGTCCCAATCCATTAAATGTGCTAAGAGTTTCTAGAATGTCCAAGGTGGTATTAAAAGAATTTCTTGAATCGTCCGAAATGAGCACTGAAGCAAGTATCTGACCTTCAAAACAATGGGCGAAAAAGTTTTTTAAGTTTAAACTATTCTTCCTCCGTACAAAATTTTCCTCTTTATAACAGATTGTGTTCGAACAATGGGCATAAAAAGTTAAGAAAATTGAAACCTTTTGGTCTTGAACAATCGAATTTGCAAACTGAAATCTCCAATATTCTATTGTTTACGAAGTTCAAGTTTGCTGAATAGGAGGAAAAAAGGCGTAAATTGCTGTTAGTTTTGGATTGCAATTAGTATGTCGTTTATTGCTCTTTGTGATTTCAATGTCACCTTGAATAATTTAGCTTTATATTTCGTATTCGTTCATTAGTGCATGTGCTAAAAATTCAAAGGCAATACTTTATGACTGTAAAAAAGCATTGCGTCGGCTGAATTATATTTGCGAGGTTAATAAATTTTTTTTTAAATTTAAACTCTGCTTCATTAAGCTCCTTCTTAATGTAAATCAAGTGCCTATATGTAGTATTTCTGTTAGGCCGTAAAATTTTCTCTTTCATATTGTAAAGAAAAAGATTTTCGCTTTCATATTGTAAAGAAAGAGATTTTCCCTTTCATATTGTAAAGAAAAAGATTTTCTCTTTCATATTGTAAAGAAAAAGATTTTCGCTTTCATATTGTAAAGAAAAAGATTTTCCCTTTCATATTGTAAAGAAAAAGATTTTCTCTTTCATTTTGTAAAGAAAAAGATTTTCGCTTTCATATTGTAAAGAAAAAGATTTTCTCTTTCATATTGTGAAGAAAAAGATTTTCTCTTTCATATTGTAAAGAAAAGGATTTTCTCTTTCATATTGTAAAGAAAAAGATTTTCGCTTTCATATTGTAAAGAAAAAGATTTTCTCTCGATAATTTGTTGATTTTTCTTATATCCTTTACTGAGAAAAAAATTGGTAAAACTACCATACCGTATGATGATGACATTTCTGGTAAAGAAATCAATCATAATTTTGGTTAAAAATACCAAAATATACAATATTTAAATCATTCATTTGGTAACTTTTTCGTTCGTATGGTAACGGTTAGCCAGAAATTTTGGTTTTTAAAATTCTTATTGCCACACATAGTAAAAGATACAAAACTGAAAAGTAAATTTTGCCTACTTAATGGTTTTTGTGATATTCTATAGGGCGTCATGATAAAATTGCCAAATTTTGCCATATTTACCGAATTTTAAAACATATTTTACAGTTAATTTTACTAAAATCATTACCAAAGCGCTTCAATAAAACTTAACGAGCTTTTTGGTGTTCTCATAGAGGCAGAAAGAAGGCAAATTTTATCACAGTCTGGTAGTCTTAATCATAAATTTTTTTTCTCAGAGTAGAGTAATATTTTTTAATGGCATACTTTTCTGTTTTTTTAAAAATAATTATGAAAATTTTGAAGTATGATAATCAAAATTATATCTCTCTTGAAGAATCTGTAAATTTTTATAAAAATATTTCTTTTTTTCTTTTTTTTCCTTCAAAAATTAAAAATAATGAGGAGAAAAATAGAAATTATAATTTTTACCTCAAGTACAGTAAAACTGCTTTTTTATTGTATACTAGCTGTAGAAAAAAATTATAAATCGTTATGGTCACTCAGTTGTTATTGACTATAGTTTCCTTAATGTATTTTGTCCTTAATATACAAATTATTTATGACCATACTAATTAATATTCTGTTTTTTTTTATTATTATTATTATTTTTTTTACATTGAATCTTTTTCTAAAGTGTTTACAAGGTAAAGTGCAATGCATTCCTTTGTTAAATGTTTTGCATGTAATACTATAATAATGCTTTTTTTATTTTTAAAGGTACGTTGTTACAGAAGCAGTTTTATTACACAAAAATCATCTTATTAATTTGAGAAAAAAATTAATAGCAGTGATGTCTTGAAAAAATATTAATGCTAGTTTAAATATTCTTTAGCAGAATTATCATTAGAGTGTTCGCTTCTGAGTTTTATCCTTTCGCGCCGACTGTCACAAATGCGTGCCAGCATAAAATCGTATCAACCAGGGTAAAAAGGTAAAACTGGTAATCAAAGTAATTCTTTAGCAGTTTATTTGTGGGCGGAGTTATAATTGTTTGATATATTTAATTCACCATTACTTTGTTCAAAATAAAACTATTTAGTTATACTTTGAATTAACATTGATTATATATATGATTACACCAACAATAATTAAAGTAAAAGCAAAGTAAGTCTGTCAAATCAGAAACGGCTTCATTTAAGTTACCGTTTTTTATTTAATTGCATCCTGATTCTGATTTTGTACGAATGTTTTTCTGAATCACCCGTCCCCAAGTGGTACAGTGTACAGAGTAATTGCTTTTTTCGTTCGTTTTTATAAGCATACAATAAAATACGTAAATCAACTGATTTGAAACTTTCCATGCCATTTTTATTCAATAGTTAGTTGAGCATTTATTTATTTATTTATTTGAATTGCATTCAATAAAATTGTTTCCGAACTCTGTTTGAAAAGTAAAAACATTTTCTTCCAAATGGATGGATAAATCCTTAAGTTCAATTCATATATTGTATATTTACTAAAAATTGGACTTTTGAATTGGAAATTTGTATATTCCAGACTATAACTCTAGATCTAAGACTATCCTCCGAAATTATTCATAAATTATTCAGAGTTTAATTGCTTTAAACTGTTTTAGCTTGGCAAATTGAAATCAAGTTATCATTTTCTCTTTAATAAATGAATAAATTAATGTACGATAAAATAATGAGCAATTGATTTGCTTTTAAACTCTTATTTCAAATCAAATTGATTGAGAATCAGTCAATAAAATTCTGAAGAAGAAGTTTGAATACAATCTTTTAAGTTAGAGAAGACCGTTTCTAGCAATGAAATTGCAAATGAAATACATGCGTTTTTGTTTATCATGTAAGCAAATTTAAATCTAAAGATTCCAAAAGGTAAATTAATCAGTAAATCAATTAAAAAGATTAAATATGGTCCTTCAAATGATAAAAGTGCAGTTCAGTCGTTTGATTTTTTTTCCATACGTTTTAATTTTAAATCCTAAAATCATTGAGAATGAAAATTTTGATACAAAATTAATGTTCGCAAATGAAATATGCATTGCCCCTTTTAAGCGAACTGTAATCAAAAGGTAAATTAATCAGTAAATCATTTAAAAGAATTAAATATGGTATTTCAAATGATAGAAGTGCAGTTCAGTCGTATGATTTTTTTTCCATACGTTTTATAAATTTTAAATCATAAAATCATTGAGAAAGAAAATTTTGATACAAAATTAATGTTCGCAAATAAAATATGCATTTCACCTTTTGACGAACTGTAATCAAAAGGTAAATTAACCAGTAAATCAATTAAAAAAATTAAATATGGTATTTCAAATGACAGAAGTGCAGTTCAGTCGTTTGATTTTTTTTCCATACGTTTTATTAATTTTAAATCATAAAATCATTGAGAATGAAAATTTTGATACAAAATTAATGTTCGCAAATGAAATATGCATTTCACCTTTTGAGCGAACTGTAATCAAAAGGTAAATTAATCAGTAAATTAATTAAAAAAATTAAATATGGTATTTCAAATGATAGAAGTGCAGTTCAGTCGTTTGATTTTTTTCCATACGTTTTATAAATTTTAAATCATAAAATCATTGAGAATGAAGATTTTGATACAAAATTGATGTTCGCAAATGAAATATGCGTTTCACCTTTTGAGCGAACTGTAATCAAAAGGTAAATTAATCAGTAAATCAATTAAAAAAATTAAATATGGTATTTCAAATGATAGAAGTGCAGTTCAGTCGTTTAATTTTTTTTCATGCCTTTTATTAATTCTAAATCATAAAATCATAGAGAATGAAAATTTTGATACAAAATTAATGTTCGAAAATGAAATATGCATTTCACCTTTTGAGCGAATTTTAATCAAAAGGTAAATTAATCAGTAAAGAAATTTAAAAAATAAAACTAAGCGAGTGAATTTAAATGACAAAAATCAAGATCAATTGTTGCATTTTTTCATACATTTTATTAGTTTTAAACTATAAAAGCAATGAGAGAAAAAGTTTTATTATAAAATTAATGTTCGCAAACGAAATACGTGTTGCATCATTTACCATTTGATCAGACTTTAATCCAATGGTAAATGAATCCGTAAATCAATTTTAAAAAAATGAAGTGAGAGAATTCAAAAAACTGAAGTGCTGGTCAGTCGATTGAGTTTTTTTAATAAATTTTGTTAATTTTAAACTATGAAGATTATGAGATATGTCTCATAACTGATAACGTTTAGTGAGAAAAACCAATATCGAAAAAAAATGTTTGTCGAGAAATAACCATTTTGTTACCTTTCACTTAGATACAACACTTCAGCCCCTAGTTTGACCTCTTCCCTACAACCCACTTTATAAAAAATCTTGAAACATGTTTAACTAACTGAGCTTACTAAAATAATCAATAACACTTACATGTAGCGTATATTCGATGTTAATAAATTATAAATAGTTATTATTTTTTTTAATGCATTGTAATTTGGACTGTTATTGTACTTCCTAGAAATTAAATCTTTCTTGCTAAAAAAATATAATTTGAAATCAAAATTGTTTAGAAGAAAAAGTAATCACTTCAGTTTATATCCTTTTACTCGAGAGATAAGCCATCCGTTCGCTGCCACTCAGCAGCCCCGATGATTAATTTACAATAATTGATGTTTAGCATAAATCAGAAATGATAATTTTCTATAAGATTATTCTAAATGATTATTTCTAAATGATTATTTTCTTTTTAATGATTATTGTTCTATAAAGAATTCGGTTTGCTTACATCCAGCTTACATTCGGTTTGCTTACATCCAATTTCCAACATCCAGCATTCATTTCTTCCAAATTAAATGTTTATTTTGACTCAAATTTAATGGGTAAATAGTATGAAAAAATCATATGATTCTGTTTCCTGCATGATTCTATTTAGACCTATTAGCGAACATAAATAATTTTACTTAGTAATAATTTTTTTTCTTATAAATAACATTTAAAATGGAATACCTGCAAGTGACGTGGAATGTGTATCTCGATCCTGATTGGTTGTTGAAACGTGGCATTTGTTTACATTTGCAATTGTTCTTGTCTTTCCCTTTCCAGTAAACAAAGCCCATCAAGCATCAATTCTCTTAAGTGACACATTCTATATTCTTTCACAAATATTTCAATTCTTTCACTATATTCAATACTTAACACAAAGGCAAGCACTAAACCATGTAGAACATAAACAAACTAACATCGAGGTTGGCAGGAACACAAAACAAAAATATATCACGGTTACAATAAAGCATGTAAACAAATAATAAATCTAAGGTAAGTAAAAGACGTAGATGAGAAATAATTATATTTCAGCAATTTTGATGTGCAATGCGTATTTAATTAACTTCACATTAATTAGTATTCTAACTTATGTGGAGAAACTTAGTTCAACTTTAGCATGCCATTTTGCTTATAAATGATCAACTTACGCTGATATCATTGATCACACGTGCGGGTGTCCATGATTTTTCTTTCTTGAAGTGCAAGTATCCAATTAAAAGAATTTGTTATAACCAATTTGGTGAGTTAACAATTGAAATTTAATACTTTAGCCTACCTAACAGGTTGGTATAATAAATACAATTTGTGCATGCGTCACATTGGGCATAAAGCTGATTGTTAAGCTGTAAATTATTTTATGAATATCTTTAATAGAAAGCATAATAGCATATTGTTAAGAATTGTCAAATTATGTCTGGTGGGGCACTCATGTCCATATCAATGAGTTGCCATTCAACTCCGGAACAGGGCGCATCTTTCTGCAGCTTCACAATGATCACGCCAATTTTATATCTTTTCCACCAGACCGAGTTGTATCCTATCGCTCTGGCCACTATACACGAGAGATACCCTTGCGAGCAATGGCTGCAGGTTTTTACTGATGGATCCGCCACTTTTTCAACTGGTAGAGCTGGAGCCGGTGCTTACTCTAAATATTTCAGCCTTAGAGAACCTCTTGACACTTGGGCAGATAATTTTGATGGAGAAATGTTTGCAATCCTTATGGCTATTACAGCTATTGGTGAACCATCTGAACAAAACATTGTCATCTTTGTCGATTCTCAGACTGCTATTCAGACCACTTCTGAATATAATTTATATCCCTCTGAACTCGAATTTAAGTGTAAACAACGCATTGACTCTCTTCTTTGTTCTGGAAGAGAGGTAGTCCTCCAGTGGGTCCCTGGCCACTGTGGCATTTACGGAAATGAACGGGCTGACATGTTGGCTAGAGAGGCTTCAGCACTGCATCCATCTTCTCATCCAGTTCCCTTTAGAAATGCAAGGCGGCTTCTTAAGAGTAAATGCAGGCACAGAACAATATCTGCTCTTAGGGACTTAGCTGATGGAAAATCCTGGGCTAGCNTGCATGCATCATATTGTGCATAAAGCTGATTGTTAAGCTGTACATTATTTTATGAATATCTTTAATAGCAAGTTATTATAGCATATTGTTAAGAATTGTCAAATTATGTCGGGTGGGGCACTCATGTCAATGAGTTGCCATTCAACTCCGGAACAGGGCGCATCTTTCTGCAGCTTGACAATGATCACGTCAATTTTATATCTTTAAATTTGTAAATAAATTATTATGTGTGTTGCAGTTCACTGATTCATCTATAGATAAATCACAAGCAATAAACAAATTGTTTTCCATTGATTACTCATTTGGCAGAGTGGTGCGCTGTCGATCCATATGTCGCTGCTTCTGCTCCGGCTAGACCAGGGTTTTGCAACATACATGAGGCCGGGCGCTGCAATTAAGAACACCAATCAAACATGATATTCATTACCTCCTTTATGCGTTTTAAAACTAACAAATGTAAATAATTTCGTTCAAACTGAGTGGTTTCAAATAGTTTAATCGTAGAATTTTTCGAGAAAATTTATAATAAGCACATGCTATATTATATTTTTAAAAAAAAAGAAGGAAAAAGAGCAACATACACGATTATTTTTGTAGTAAAATAAATATTTCCTTGGATGCAAAACCTGAGAAATAAATTTTTTGCTCTGTTGGTATAATAAATTTCACAAAAACGAAGAAATTAGTTTTTTTTCTTTTCTCTCTCTTTTTTTTCTAGCGAAAGAAAAGTATTTTAAACCCATATAGATTTTCTACGAAAATTGTCCGCAAAAGAATGACAACTAATATATTTTAGCTCACGGGCCACAAAAAAAGGCTTCACGGACCGCCAGTTGGTAACTACTGAGCTAGACAGACCAATTTGTTTATTGCTTGTGATGTATCTATTGATGATTCATATATTTATGTAATTTACACCCCCCCCCCAAAAAAAAAGAAAAGTCATTGTAAAATTGTTAATAAGTTTTGACACCGATTGAAATAAGTTAATCTTAAAATGTAGCGTAATAATGTAACATCGACACGAATTTTAATTAAAACAACGCTTATAGCTTTAAACTCTTAACTTAGGAACCAATCAAAATCCACAATGTAATAACGGCAGAGTAAAATAAAATTTTTTTTTACTGATAAATATCTTTAAATTCGGGACTGAAAAATAATTTACATGAAAATAATACCTTTATGATTTTTATTAATATGAAATTAATAAAAATCATAAAGGTATTATTTTCATGTAAATTATCAGCATGAAGCTGATGGCAATCCAAAAAAAAAAAAAAAAAANAAAAATACGGAGATGTGATGTATCCCGTAAAAAGATCAAATTAGCTATTAGTAATAATCACTGTCAGTGCATTATTTTAAATTCAATGAAATTAAAAAATAATAAAGCTGATCTGATTTTCTTATAAAAATATGCGTGAATATGATTACGTGATTAAAAAATACGTGGATATCCTTATGCCTTGGTTTGGAACTTATAATGATGGAAACTTTATATTTTTTTAAATAACGCTTCATTTTATTATTGTACAATAAATTATAAAATTTTGTTTAAAGGAAATGATCTGGTAAAAAAAAATGCCGAAAGTATAATTAATTTTATATTGGTAATACATTGCAGATAAAAAATGTACTGTATTGATTTAAAATATTTCAAAATTGCTAAGCAGATTTTTAGAATATGAAATCATTTCTTTTTTATCCTGCGAGATGGCAGCACCATGAGTTGAGACTTATGGTGCTGCCATCTCGTAAAAAATTCATCATCACTTAAAAAAATTTACTGCCATCACTTAGAAAAATTTAAAGATATGAAATATAAAATTAATCAGAAGGTTTAAAAACACGTAAACATTACAATTGGATAAGTTAAACTTAAAAGTCGAAATAATAATAATATTAAAAAATAAATTTACAGTGTGCGTCCAACGCTTGAACTTAAAGAAAGCAGAAAAGTTTTCTTAATTCTTTTTTCTTGTTCTTTCGCGACTGCATTGAGCAGGATATAAGCACCTCTATATTCATAATTANGGATATCCTTACGCTTTGGTTTGGAACTTATAATGATGGAAACTTTATATTTTTTTAATTAACGCTTTATTTTATTATTGTGCTAAAAATTATAAAATTTCGATTAAAGAAAACCATTTGGTTAAAAAAAATGCCTAAAGTATAATTAATTTTATATTGGTAATACATTGCAGATAAAAAATGTACTGTATGGATTTAAAATATTTCAAAATTGCTAAGCGGATTTTTAGAATACGAAATCATTTCTTTTTTATCCTATGAGATGGCAGCACCATAAGTTGAGACTTATGGTGCTGCCATCTCGTAAGAAATCCTTCATCACTTAAAAAATATGAAATATGAAATTAATCAGAAGGTTTGAAAACACGTAAACATTACAATTGGATAAGTTAAACTTAAAAGTCGAAATAATAATAATATTAAAAAATAAATTTACAGTGTGCGTCCAACGCTTGAACTTAAAGAAAGCAGAAAAGTTTTCTTAATTCTTTTTTCTTGTTCTTTCGCGACTGCATTGAGCAGGATATAAGCACCTCTATATTCATAATTATATTGTAATATAAACTATGAAACCTGAACTACTAATAGTGCCATTGTAAAGGTGAGGCAAGTGAGAATTTTTTAAGGCCGATATTCCGAAAAGTCTCAAGTCGGTAATTATTCGATTTTGAAATTAAATTTATTATTAATTAAATTAATTGTTAATTGAATTAATTATTAATTAAATTAATTATTATTAGTTAAATTAAAAAGTAAATAATTAATTTTCTTTAAATAAAAATTGAAGATTGGTATGATTTCTTTAAACAATTTTAGAAAATCATTTAAACTGGGCGGATTAAATCTAAATTCCTCCACACTTTTAAGGACTACTAATGATTTGTGCACCATTATGATAGTGTGCATTATTATTGAATATAGTGTGAAATTTGAATAAATAATCAACAGAAGTTGATGATTATTTAATAATGAATTTTGAATAATTGAATTTGAATTGAATAATGAATTTTGAATGAATAATTGAATTTGAATTGAATAATGAATTTTGAATGAATAATTGAACTTTAATGAAAAAAAGATCATTGTTATTTAAATAGAGCAAGTAATAATCTGTGATCCTAGATACTTTAAATGGCATCGTACACTGAGAAAAAAAATAATGGTCAATACTACCGCAATATGGTAAAATTTACCGTGTTTCTGGTTCTATGAGAGCATTAAAAAGCTCGGTAATTTTCATCGAAGCACTTTGATAAAATTAAGAGCAAAATATTGTTTTATAATGTCCTTTGAGACTTAGTCAATATAATAAAATTTGGTAAATTTTATCATTTAGAGCTGGGGTTTCCAACTGGCGGCCCGGGGGCCGCATCCGGCCCGCAAACTAAAATATATTAGTTGTAATTTTTTTGCGGACAATTTTCGTAAAAAATCTATATGGGATTAAACTACTTTTCTCGTTAATAGAAACCTAATTTCTTCGTTTCTGTGAAATTTAACATACCAACGGTGCAAAAAAAATTTATTTCCCGGGTTTTGCATCCAAGAAAATATTTATTCAAATACAAAAATAATCGTGTATGTTGCTCTTTTTTATTTCATTTTTTTTTGGTATGTTGTGAATATAATTCAGCATGTGTGTATCAGAAATTTTCCCGAATGCTCCGATTTAACTTTTTGAAACCACTCATTTTTGACGAAAATATTCACACTCACATTTGTAAATTTTAAATGTAAATATCTATTCTCTGGGGTTTTCAGCAGACAAACCTCCATTTTGTCATTAAACATTTTGTGTGGTACTATGTAAATTTTAATACCAACCTTTTTAAAGTTTTATATCTTAACAATTAGATATCTGTTGCACATTATTTGTTTAATGCATAGGTGCACATTAAAATTATTATAGCCCGAATTCTTATTATTTATTTAATATTTTCAAAAATATTATTAGTAACAATTAAGTATTTTTAAAAATCTACTTCTTATTTTAATTTGTAATTCAATACTTTTGCTTTGTACAACTTGGTAAAAATCTGGCAGTAATATTTAATGTTCCTTCAAACATAAAAGCGTCCTACATTAAATTTTGATAAAGTTGCGGCCTGCCATTTGATTTTTGTTTTTAATTGCGGCCCCCGGCCTCATGCAAGTTGGAAACCCCTGATTTAGAGCATAGCATAAAAGCCACTAATTCGGTTAAAATTTACTTTCCATTTTTGTATTTCTACTAAATGCGTGGTAAATACGAGCTATAATTTTGCAAACCAGAATTGTCGGTAAGCCGTTACCATATGAATAGAAACCGTCACCATATGAATATTCTGAATACCATATATCTTAATCTTATTACCCGAATAATTTTATGTTTTGTATGGTAATTTTAACAGAATTTTTTTTCTCCGTGTAGGAGAAGTTAATAGGATGCATTATCGCGTTCTTTCAAATTCACTCAATTCTCTTTCAATTACAATATATAATATATATTTTAAAATACATGATTTAAAATTTAAATTATATAAAAGAAAAAGAGTTCAGATAAAGTGACTATGAAGTTACAAACAGAGAAAAAAAATTTTTCCTTCAAAATATTATGCAATTACATTTTCTCCTTTTCATAACACCAATCAATCCTGTCATATTTTTTCTCAATTTTTTTTTAAATGGCATTTGAAAATTATAATGGTTTTCCTGATTTGTGTGAACTTATTTTTCCACTCCATATTCGCTTAAATTAATAAAGCAGTAGAAAAGTGTCTGACATATAGGGCTTATCCAACACCTCGTGGAATAAAGAATTCATCAGCACGAATCGAACATAAACTGCGCTGTGGGGGAAAGTAAGAAAGATGTCACTGAATTTGCGCTATTAAACTGCGCAGTGGTGGAAATATGAGAGATGTCATTATGCTTGGATTGCTAAAGGATCAAACTTTTGGTTATGGTAACACATACTGAGGCCTTCTCTTTTCTAGGAGGTATTGGTTTATGATTACGGTTATTGGTTTTGGTTGGTTATGGTTATGGTCCCGCTGTATGAAGGCAGCAATCAATCCTGCTTCCTGAATAATTTTGAAGTATGAATGGTGTCCTCCTAAGAGGACGCTGTATCATGGGAGAGGCATTTCAAGTCAAATTCTTTGTTATCTGCATTACGAGGTTTATTAAATTATTTTCACGATAAATTCATTCATTAAATTATTTATTATATACTATGTAATAACTTAATATATAGATAAAGTGAGTTCACACAAACCTAGAATAAACCATGAAGTTTAAAATGCTTTTTTTTTCTTCATAAAATTACCAAAATGCAAACAAATCATGGCAGAATTACTTAGTATTATGCAGTGGGGAAATTATCCTGAGATATTTCACTAGCATTTCGATATAGTGAAAACTTTTATTCAGCAGTTGGAACTTTATTTTAAGCGAACCTGAACTCACATTTTTTAAACTTTAAATATATTTTAAAATGCTGATGACGCGCGGAGAAAACAAATTCTGGTGAAATTGCCGTATTGTATCGTAATGATTGCCACGTGCAGCCTTTGCGTAATGTGACAGTTTACTCTTTTATTTAAATCTAATCTTTTAATTTTTTTAAACCTCTATTTCCTTTTTTATATATAACAGTTTAGATTTATTTCGTGTGAAATTTTCCGAATAATTTTCTTAAATTAGAGTTTTTTTTTCTCAATTTAAACATACAATTATTTTTTAAAAATATCTTGTCCGGCAAAATTTCACTTTTCTTTTCATAAAGTATACTAACTTTCTGTTGGCCCTTAATCACTGGTCAACGCGGTTATTGCACTTCCCATGGGGAGAGATACCCCTCTATACCCGCCTTTCTCTTTTCTTTCTTAATTTTTTTAAGGGGGCTTACTTAACCCATCTCTTTCATCTAATTTTCAAACTCTCCCCTCTTTAAATTTAATTGGCTATCGCTTTCCTGGGTTTACACCAGTTTTTTGACACATTCTCTCTCGTGCATGCTTGTTTGTTACACCAAGGGGTGTGCCCTCTACTTTTTTCCTCCGAGAGGCGGACATTGGTTCGTTGATTTGATTTGATTTGTTCATTTGCGTCGCACTAGAGCTGCACAATGGCTATTGGCGACGGTCTGGGAAACATCCTTGAGGATGATCCGAAGACATGCCATCACAATTTTGATCCTCCACAGAGGGAATGGCACCCCCGCTTCGGTAGCCCGACGACCTGCCCGCGAAGTTGAGCACTTTACGGTAGAACAGTTTAACGAGGACCAATACCGCAGACCCTCGGTCCCTACGCAGACTGATCCAAGTGGTCACCCACCCGCACACTGACCGCAGCCAGTGATGCTTGACTTCGGTGATCTGCTGGGAACCGAGTCTTAACGATTAGTCCACTGGATTTAGGTTCGTATCGAGAGAATTATTTCCTTCTCCTACATCCCACTTTTCTTAATTAAAATATTAATGTAAAATTTTCGAATCTATGTAAATTTCAGTAAATTAATGTTCTTTATATCAACCCTATTATAGCTTTGAATTTCTCTGAAAATCATATTTTTTTATATTTTAAATGATTTTTTTTGTATCTTATCGCCCTTTAAATTTCCTTCCTTTGTATCACCTTTGATTGCGAAACCTTTATAAGATTTCAAAACTATTTTTATGGTACCCATTTCTCTTCAAACCTTAGCATTTGTTAAAAAAAAAAAAATTACGTAACTTCATATTCAATTATCTGTTTTTGTGTGTCGTTGAGTGTAGAAAGTAAATAAAAGATGCTATTGTTCAACTATGAATCCTCATTTATTTTTTAAAAATTTTTTTAATCAAATTTTCCTGTATCTGTTGAGTACATTTTGTCCTTTTCTGGTTCAGGCATACGTTCGTTTGTTTAATTGGAAACATCATATCCCCGTGTTAAATGCTAAGCTTGTATCTGGATATAGCTGGTCATTGTCTTATTTATCTTTTATCTCTGATTCATTTTAGTTTTCACCCTTCTTCCAAATTTATCCAATTTGTTCAAACCTCACACTTTATGACCATTTGAACCTATGGGGTAATTATTATCCCACGATAGCTTTATACTACCATTTTCCTTAATGATCACATTCCCTTTACTTTAATTGCTTTTGATAACATAGTTTCGGCCTTAATCTGTTTACTTTTCAAATCCATAGTTGCCTGTTTTTACTCAATGACTATATCCAAATACAAGTACACATACATATTTCAACCCATTATTTTAATATGTAATAATATTAATATGTAATTAATAATAATTTAATATTAATATGTAATTAAGTAATATAAATTTACTTAATTCGCACCATACATATTATATAGCATATATTTTTCAGATTTCACAATGATATTTCTGTTAAAAAAATCCATAATTTTGGTTATGGTATTTAACGCTATTTTACGAAGCTCTGTTGTCAATGAAATTAAAAAAAAGTGCTACAGTTTTAGCGCCCTCTCTTTGAATCAATGCGATTGTTTTAAACTAAATATATATTATTGCCGCGAATAATTATCTGGGCTTTGAAACAGATAAATAACTAAAATATTAGAAAAGTTATTAAACTTTAAAAAAAAAAATTCGATAATTTGGTGATATTTTTCGAGTTCTGCAGTAGACTGATCGTTAAGACCCGGTTCCCAGTAGAGCACCGAAGTCAAGCATCATTGGCTGCAGTCAGTGTGTAGGTGGGTGACCACTTGGGTCAGTGTACGAAGGGACTGAGGGTGTGCGGTAGTGGTCCTCGTTAAACTGTTCTACCGTAAAGTGCTCAACGTCGCGCGCAGGTCGTCGGGCCCCCGAAGTTGCGGGGCAGAGGATAGAATCAAAATTGTGCAAAATCCCCTCTGCATAGAATCAAAATTGTGATGTCACGTCCTCGGATCCTCCTCAGGTATGTTTCCCTGACTGTCGCAAATAGCCCATTGTAAAGTTCTAGAGCGACGTAAATAAACTACAGCTTCGAACTAGATAAAAATTATCAAAATGTACTGCCTTATTCTCAGTTTTTGCACGTTTTTATGAGACCCAGTANATATAGATTAGCCATATGATGATCACTACGTGCTCTTGCGCGCCGAATCCTATCAATTAAAAATGAAAACTGTTGCCAACGCAAGAAAAGAAATATCATCGGTTTTATTGATACATACGTATTAGCGTTTTATATAATATAGATACGTAATTAAGTAATATAAATTTACTTAATTCGCACCATACATATTATATAGCATACATTTTTCAGATTTCGCAATGATATTTCTGTTAAAAAAAATCCATAATTTTGGTTAATAAAACCGAAATATATGGTATTTAACGCTGTTTTACGAAGCTCTGTTGAAAAGGAAAATTAAAAAAGTGCCATAGTTTTAGTGCCCTTTCCTTGAATCAATTGTTATAAACTAAATATATATTCTCGCCGCGAATAATTATCTCGGCTTTAAAACAGATAAATAACTAAAATATTAGAAAAGTTATTAAACTTTAAAAAAAAAAATCGATAATTTGGTTATATTTTTCGAGTTCCGCAGTGGACTGATCGTTAAGACCCGGTTCCCAGTAGAACACCGAAGTCAAGCATCATTGGCTGCAGTCAGTGTGTAGGTGGGTGACCACTTGGGTCAGTGTACGAAGGGACTGAGGGTGTGCGGTAGCGGTCCTCGTTAAACTGTTCTACCGCAAAGCGCTCAACCTTGCGCGCAGGTCGTCGGGCCCCCGAAGCTGCGGGGCAGAGGATCCCCTCTGCATAGAATCAAAATTGTGATGGCACGTCCTCGGATCCTCCTCAGGTATGTTTCCCTGACTGTCGCCAATAGCCCATTGTGAAGTTCTAGAGCGACGTAAATAAACTACAGCTTCGAACTAGATGAAAATTATCAAAATTCACTGAGTAACAGTTGCAAATTCACATCGGTTATAAAAATAGCATATTATTCATAAGAAAGTATCATTTCATATTAAGACAGAGCCATTGAAAAACAACCTTAAACAATACATTTGGTAGTTTTTTTTCCAGATGGCAACCGTTTACCGGTAATTCTTGCTCTCAAACCTGTAGTTCTTATTACAACGCATTTAATAAAAAAATACAAAACTGAAAAGTAAATTTAATCGAATTGATTATTTTTATGTCATACTTCAAGGTATTGTGAAAAAATTATCAAATTTTAGAAAATTTAACAGTTTTTATGACTCATTATTAAATTTTATTTTATTGTTAATTTTATCAAAATCACCACCAAAGCTCTTCGGTAAAAAATACCGACCTTTTTAATATTTCCATAGAATCAGAACAAAGTAAATTTTAACGTATTTTGTTAGTTTAGGACCACACACTTTTTTTCTCAACGTGATGAAACGTGATGTCGTATAGCGTCCTTTTAACTTGCCGCGCAAAGTCTATAGAGTGGCAGCTTTAATTATCAAAACAGAAAATAAGAAAAATAAAGAGAGAATAAAATGTATATTGCATCAAGTAAGTAAGATAAACTTTTATTTCACTATAAAAAATACATTTTGCTTCAGTTTTTGTTAAAAATCAGTCCTTTTCTGAGTGCTTTACAAATACGTAAATATTCATGACGCAGTTTTGTGATCTTACTGGAATGTAGTGCGTTGTAAGTCCATTTTGCAGTGTTTATTGGTTCAAGCACTTTATTCTAATCTGTCATATCTGTAACCAACATTTTCAAAAAGCAGAAATAATGTTTCGACATTTTAAACGATTAACTTGGATACAATAAAGTCACGTGCAACCTTGATAATTTTTTATTTATCTATTTCTCGAATGCTTCCAAAAATAACAAAGTTTATACAAATCGAGTAAGGACAAAAAAAAACATTATTTATAAATTTTTCGTCGTGGCAAAATCAATAACACAAAATAACAATAAAACCAAATATTTTCCGTTAAAGTAAAGATTCGTTATAAGGAATAAAAGTAAAGAATGGCAGTAGCATTTATGTATAAATGCTTTTAAAATTTAAAAATTCTAAAAAAAAAATTCAAATTGTTCAGTACATGTTGTGAAAATGCAATTATAAATGTTAGTTACATATCTACAAAATTTTAAAATTAACAAAAAAAATAAATAAAATTATTTATTTAATTAGTTATTTATGCTTTTTAAATTCGCCATTGTTAATTAATTATTTAGTTTCATTTGCAAATTACAGCAATGCGTTTAACATTTGCGAACAGTGTAGGGGAGAGTGGGGTCAATTGTAACATTTTTTACTTAACTATTTTTAACTAACAAGAAATCCAATATATTATTAGTATTAATNTCAATTATAGCTTATTTATTATTAAATTCTTGATTATAGAATTATTTACAGAAAAGTTACAAATAGATACATGAGCTGTTGAGTATAATGTTTTTGGAGCGCAACTGCTCCCTTTCTTTTTGTTCATACTAAATCTATCATCGTTCAATTACAACCCTACTCTTCGGCGTTCAAAACTAATCTGGTCTCCAAAAATTCTTTCTCATCAGAAAAAAGTCATTCGCTCCACCCCCAATGTAGGGGACGACACCTCCAGTGTCCTTCACCCTCTGACCCTCAGGTCAAGGGGTCAATCAAATGCGTGGGAGAGGAATCAGGATCCTGACACATTCAATACAAACACTTAAACGTTTTTTAGACGTTTAGGTAGCTCCCAGTAGAAAAATATCAATTCAACAGCGGCCTTTTAAAGCATTCTCACTTCAATTAATTAATTAATTCCTAATTGAGTTTAAATTAAATATTGTCATGTTTTTAGTGCATGAATCTGAATTGAACAACCTGATAGATATATGTTGTTCCTTAGTTAGCATCTTTTTAATTACAAAGCGAAAACTATATTTGTCCAGGCAAAAATTGAAATTTACTGCTGTGTCTAAACCTTGCTCGTCCTACTTTATGCAAATCTATTTCCATTTGTTTCATCAATTCATTTGTATGAAGATGAATTTTGAATTTTTAAACCTCGCTAGTCCCAATTTATTCAAATCTATTTCCATTTTTAGCATCAATTTATGTTTATGAAGATAAATATTGAATCCAGGCAAATATCGAAATTTACTGCTGTGTCTAAAACCTTGCTTGTCCTACTTAATGCAAATCTATTTCCATTTGTATCATCAATTCATTTGTATGAAGATGAATTTTAAATTTTTAAATCTCCCAAGACCTAATTTATTCAAATCTATTTCCATTTTTATTATCAATTTATGTTTATGAAGATAAATTTCGAATTTAAGGCTTAATTTACTAATTTTTTTTCCATTTTTATCATGAATTCATTTTTATGAAGATGAATTTTTAATTTTTAAACCTAGTTAGTCCTAATTTATTCAAATCTATTTCTGTTTTTATCACCAATTCATGTTTATGAAGATGAATTTTGCAATCAACATTTATCCTTCAATACTTTTGAATTCTGGAAGTTTTTTCATATAGTATTTCAGCATTTTCAAGCATATTATTTTTAACCACACATCATTTTATGCTTAATACTTGTTTTATTCGATAAGGAATATTTTACCGATTGTTCCATAGGAAATACTTATTTTTTTCTTAACTCAATACACTAATAAAAAAGAATTTTTAATAATATTATAGTTTAATATTATTTGAGTTTACTGTACTAAAATTTTAATTAATATCATTTCTAAAGATGCTTTTATAATACTGATTTTATTCATAATTTAGCATCGTAAACCTTTGTGTAAGATGTTAAGAGATACTTTAAAATGGTTCACATGCTTTAAAGTCAAATTTAAACTGCTGTAACTTTAAAAAATGTGATTGACAGCTTATTTTTTTTGTGAAAATGTGATTGGGGTCTTAACGTTACATATGTTTGTTTAGAGACTACAATCTAAATTTTCTCCGAAAAACCTACAAATTTTTGATTTAACGTACACTTTAGTTTAGTCCATGAGATTAGTTCTGTTAATTTAGATCACTCAGTTCAATTCAACAGTTTTGTTTATGAATTCAGTTCAGTTAGTTCAGTTAAGTGGTTGGAAAAACTACGTTATTTTTGTTGTTAACTACAACTGTAACTACTTATTTTTTAATGTAGAGACTAAAGGTATAATTAAGAAATATTTATTAATGTTTACGCGAGCCAGTTTGCTTTTACAAAACATTTTTTTTCGAATTTGTTTATTTGATCTTCAACTTTTTATGCCTTTCACGGCAGCGGATATTTAATGTAATAAATGCAAAGTTTTCTTACTTTTGAAATTTTTCAATTGTTCAATGCTCTTTTATTTCCTCTAAAAAATTTAAGTACATCGAAAATATGTTCTAATTCTTTAAAAAAAATAGCATCAATGTTTCGCGAGTGCACATTCATGTGTAAAAGTGTGACCAAAGTGATTAGTTATCCATTTTTCGTAATGGCTAGTTTAAATATTAGTTATACTTGACTCTACGTAATTTCTGTTCCGCAGTGGACTGATCGTTATGACACGGTTTCCAGCGGATCACCGAAGTCAAGTAGGTTGCGGTCAGTATGCGGTTGGGTGACCTTTTTGGATCAGTCTGCGCAGATACGAGGACCAATACCGGGACCGAGAGTGTGCGGTATTGGTCCTCGTTAAACTGTTCTACCGTAAAATGCTCGACTTCGCGTGCAGGTCGTCGGGCTACCGAAGCGGGGGTGCCATCCCCTCTGCAGAGGATCAAAATTGCGATGGCTTGTCTTCGGATCATCCTCAGGGATGTTTTCTAGACCGTCGCCAATAGCCCATTGTGCAGCTCTAGTGCGACGTAAATTAACTACAACTACAACAGCAACTACGTAATTTCTGTTAACGCTCAGCTTCAGTCGCAGCGTCATTCTCATTACATCCATTGACGTAGATTTGTACCTATCAGATTCGAAAAATTAGTTGTGTTAGAGTCGTGATTCTTTATTAAACTATCCTTAAAAGTAGTTTCCAGATATCGCTACAAACTACGGTTTTTGTGTATCGCACTACTCCCTGCACTACTTTTTTAAAAAAACCGGTTCACTACACTACAAACTACGAAAGAAAAGTAGCGACTATACAAGATTCGCAACTCGCAGTGCTCTACAACAGACTACTGGTTTAGTCCATGAGTTTTATTTTTTTCCAGATTTGGGAATTAAATATCGAATGTTTTAATGGCATCGTGACAAAAAATTTAAAATCAATAAATACTATTTGAAAAGTAAGAACTAATTTGTATAGATAATTTTTTTTTCTCCAAAGAATTTTATAATATTTTTAGCAGCAGACTTTGCAGTTGAGCTTCTTTTTAGTGTGAAAATAGCGATAGACTTCTTAAGTGCTTGATGAAAATGTTACTACACGAGAGAAAAAAGTAATTACCGTACTGTTTGTACTAAAGTAAAGAAATTACCGTACTGTTTTGGTAAAGACATTTCTATAAAATTTTTTTAACTATTCTGGTTAATAATACCACTATGAACGGTATTTAAACCATTCTTTGATTTTTTTCCCGATTGCATGGAAATAGTTTTCCTAAAATTCTGGTTTTTAAAATTATAGTTCAGAGAGTAATAACCTGTATACTTCAATTTATTTATTTTTAAAGCTGGCTTTTCGTTTGATTTCTTGAATAGAAAAAGAAATCGGCATCATTCAATTTAATGCGATTTCAGTGACTTTTGTTATTCTTCCAACAGATGGCGCTAATCTCAACGCATTACCACGCATTTAGTAATAATAACAAAACTGAAAAGTAAATTTAATATAATGAATGGCTTAAATGCCATTCTCTAAGGCAGCAGTATAAAATTATCAAATGTTAAAAAATTTTATCTCATTCTCTTCCAAGCATATGGTAAAAAATCATTCCCATGGTAAAGAAAAATATTTAATTTTATTCCTAATTTCATCAAATTAATTTTACTATATTTATTACTAAAGCGTTTCAGCAAAAAATTATTTAGATTAAAATAACTATTCATGGAGACTGAAACAAAGTAAATTTAACTATATTGTGGTAGTTTTGACCATACGTAGTCTGATGCTGTGAACCATGAAAAATGGTACACATCTCCTCATTGCGTTATAAAGCTTTATTGTAATAACTAAGGCCCGGATTTTGATGACATTTGCATTTTTTTTGCATTTTTGGACATTTTTTGTCCTTTTGAGATTTATAGGGCATTTTCTTTAAATTTTGGGGCGCATTTTGCATTTTAAAGCATTTTTTAAATTTTTTGTTAATTTTTTTGTAATTTTTATTATTTTTTATAATTTTTTATTGTTACACTGGCTTCCAAACAATGAAGAAAATCTCTAGGATATTAAAAAGTGAAGCAACATCTTTTCAAATTGAAGAAGAATTGTCAGTAAGTGTGATCGTCCTTTTCAAGTACGCACCAATAACATCAGTAGACGTTGAAAGAAGCTTCTCCTGGTATAAAAATTTGCTTTCAGACAAGAGACGCTCGTTTACATTTCAAAATATTAAAAAAAAATTTAATAATCCACTGTAATTCTGATATTTAGTA